>NC_089810.1:37173058-37313058 GCF_029633855.1 Hoplias malabaricus
TCTCTCTTTCTCTCTGTCTCTCTCTGTCTCTCTCTCTCTGTGTCTCTCTCTGTCTCTCTCTATCTCTCTGTGTCTCTCTCTCTCTTTCTCTCCGTCTCTCTCCGTCTCTCTCTGTCTCTCTCTCTTTCTCTCTGTCTCTCTCTCTGTCTCTCTCTCTCTTTTTTTCTCTCTCTCTGTCTCTTTTTTTCTCTCTCTCTGTCTCTCTCTCTTTCTCTCTCTCTCTCTCTCTTTTTCTCTCTCTCTCTCTCTTTCTCTCTCTCTCTCTCTCTCTCTCTCTCTGTGTTTGTGTACACTGCTTGGCCAAAAGTTTGTGTACGTGTGCTCATCCAGCTTTAATAAAATAAAGGGATTCTACACGTCAGTGGATGTTTTTGAGTAACTGTTGGAACATTTCTGTGTAGATTTGAGTGCATTCAGCCACAAAGAAGAGTCCAGTGATGCTGTACGATTAGTTCTGGATCATAGATACCACTCCAGCTCATCAAGGCAGGTACCTCCACTGCTACCCAGGCCAGGCCTTGCTTGGGTGTTATGCCCCTCCAGGCCACATTTAACTCTAGGCCCAAGTGCAGTTCCAGCTTTACATTCTGTAGTTCAATACACTAAAATAATACTGTAGATAAGAGCAGAGGTGTGTGTAAGGGTTTAGGAAGCTCTGGATAAGAGCAGAGACATGTGTAAAGGTTGTTGGCCTCGGGGCTCCACACACACTCACTTTGTAACCTCAGTGCTGAAACTGATTTTGCTCCAAGCAGAGCAAGAGGAGAAGTGGAATGGAGGTGTGTGTGTGTGTGTGTGTGTGTGTGTGTGTGTGTATGAAGGATGGGAAATATGAGTGAACGGAAATATATTTCCATGTATTAAGTTGTTGAGTAATCGAGCTACACTCGACATCAAAATATAATTTTACATGCAGTTACATTATAACATAAATAATTGCAATAAATTCATTTATTAAACAGTGAAACAGTTCCGTCGACAGTAGGATCGTGAGATGGGATTCGTGCTCCCTGGCTTTACAAAAATCGAAACGGACATTGGTGACACGGTGGCGGAGCAGGTAGTGTCGCAGTCACACAGCTCCAGGGACCTCCTCCAGTCCCGCTCCGGGTGACTGTCTGTGAGGAGTGTGGTGTGTTCTCCCTGTGTCTGCGTGGGTTTTCTCCGGGTGACTGTCTGTGAGGAGTGTGGTGTGTTCTCCCTGTGTCTGAATGGGTTTCCTCCGGGTGACTGACTGTGAGGAGTGTGGTGTGTTCTTCCTGTGTCTTCGTGGGTTTCCTCCGGGTGACTGTCTGTGAGGAGTGTGGTGCAGACAGTGAATGAATGAATGAACAAAGGAATGGAACTGCCGTGGATACAGTGAAATTTATTCAGAATTTTACAGTGTGCTAACAGCTTTGTTAACAATTTATAATTATTTTTTGATAAAACAGGTGGAGTGCAGATGTTAATGATTAAATTGATGAAACGATTAATCATTTAATTTCTAATAGAATTATTTTTAGTGATGCACGATTTATCCGTGGCCAAAATATGTAATTTGCCGATTTTTTTCTAGTCATTGTTATTTTTGTTATTATTTTTATCGTATATTGTCAGATATTGGAATTTTAGCCGATATTACAAATGAGAACTTGCTGCTTGCGAATGTGCACAGACGCCTGTAAATACACAACTTTCTCTGCCGTGTGAACGTTTTTCACAGTTTCTGCAGAGAACACTTTCTGGGATTAAATTTCTCCGTGGTGAAAAGTAACTTAAAATATCAGTGATGCTCAGTACACACACGCACACACATAGCAGTGTAAATATAGACACACACACACACACACACACACAGTAGGTTAACTGACAGAAAGATACTCTCAACCACCACAGTTCTTATATAAAACACATGAAAATAGATATAGAGTCATTCAGCATCTGAATCTATTGATGATAAACGATTACAAACTCAAACTCCAGCAGTAAATCTTTGATTAAAAATATAAATAAACTACAACTCACACTTAAAAGATAAAATAAAGTATAAAAGTACAGAAATGTACAAATACTGAAGAAAAGTCCTATGGCCACCTGTGATAAAGAATGTGTTTTGCTTTGATCCAATGTGAATTTGCTTTTATTTAAAAAAAAAAATCCATCCATCCATTATCCACCGCTTATCCAGGTCCGGGTCGCAGGGGAAGCAGTCGGAGCAAAGAAACTCAGACCTCCCTCTCCCCAGCCACCGCCTCCAGCTCCTCCGGGGGTATACCGAGGCGTATCGAGACATGTAGTCTCTCCAGCATGTTCTTGGTCCGCCCCGGGGCCTCCTTCCCGTTGGACATGCCCGGAACATCTCACCAGGAAGGCGTCCAGGAGGCATCCGGACCAGACGCCCGAACCACCTCAACTGGCTCCTCTCGACGTGGAGGAGCAGCGGCTCCACTCCGAGTCTCTCCCGGACGTCCGAGCTCCTAACCCTGTCTCTAAGGGAGAGTCCAGACGCCCTGCGGAGAAAACTCAGTTCAGCCGCTTGTACCCGCGATCTTGTTCTTTCTGTCACTACCCAAAGCTCGTGACCATAGGTGAGGGTTGGGACGTAGATGGAACGGTAAATCGAGAGCTTTGCTTTTCTGCTCAGCTCTCTCTTCACCACAACGGACCGGTACAGAGCCCGCATTACTGCTGATGAGACCCCGAGGTATTTAAACTCCTCCACTTGAGGTAGGATCTCACTTCCAACCCGGAGAGAGCACTCCAACCTTTTCCGACTGAGTACCACGGCCTCGGACTTGGAGGACTTGGATCAGTATCGACTACTCCAAGGTTATTGTATCGGCACAAACAATTCTAAATCAGTGCATCCCTAAATGTCAATTTTATTTAAATGAGTGAACGGCATCAATTTTAGAAAAATAGAGTTAAATACGGCAAACGTAAACCTGTTTATTGTATCCATGTTTTAGTTTGTACAGCTGTATGTCGTATATAGATCTGCAGCCACATCTCTGTATTCGCTTTATTTTTCAAGGATTTTCATGGATTTTGATACCACAGTGATTTGATTCCTGACACTAGAATTGACTCTCTGAATCAATTTTAAAGAATTGGAAATGAATCCAATATCGAGGTCAGTGATGTGTGCTTCTGTGCATCACAAATAAGCCTTGATTCATGAACTACATTGTAGTCGTTCGTACGTGAATTAAAGTTTAACCAGAAGTGACAACTGCTGTTACTGATTCATTTGACCCCATTGTGGTCATGAGGGTCCGTCCGAGTGCTAACAGGAGCAAGGTTCATGCCGAGGTCACAGGTGTGTGTGGGTCGATGTTGGTGTAAATCTGCATCATTACATTGCAGTGACTCTAACTGGGGGCAGCAGCTGTACAGTGCTTTTAATCTACTGTACATCCAAAGACAGACTTCTATTTTACTTTATTCATAACACATAACACCTCATACGCTACTAGGAAGGCCTTAGACTAGTTGTTGCTGTGTTACTTTGGCAGCATTCAGCCACAAGAGCAATATAGAGCTAAATGTTATTTAACTTTTATATGACATTTTATTTTACGTTACACATGTGCTGCAATCCCTTTGCAACCCCTGCACAGTGCTGTAACCCTCCACTCCACTAGGATTATCAGCTTTCTTCCTCGTAGATGATGGCGAAAGATGACCAGCAGAAAGCTGCAGCACCTCTCAACAACTCAGTACAAAAAAGAACAGATTACATAACTACAGCAGGACCACGGTCTTCCTTCGGAGGGGAGGGGGGTGCAGTGGCAGGGGACAGAACTGGGAGATTGAGAATGCAGGGCAGGGAGAAGAGGTACAGAGAAGGCAGAGGAGGAAATATAAGACAGAAAAAAAGAAAAGGGGATGAGGAGGGGATGGAGAACTGATAGATGTTTATTTTACAGTTACAAAAATATATATGAAATAATTTTAAGTGTGTGTTCTCCCTGTGTCTGCGTGGGTTTCCTCCGGGTGACTGTCTGTGAGGAGTGTGGTGTGTTCTCCCTGTGTCTGCGTGGGTTTCCTCCGGGTGACTGTTTGTGAGGAGTGTGGTGTGTTCTCCCTCTGTCTGCGTGGGTTTCCTCCGGGTGACTGTCTGTAAGGAGTGTGGTGTGTTCTCTCTGTGTCTGTGTGGGTTTCCTCCGGGTGACTGTCTGTAAGGAGTGTGGTGTGTTCTCTCTGTGTCTGTGTGGGTTTCCTCCGGGTGACTGTCTGTGAGGAGTGTGGTGTGTTCTCTCTGTGTCTGCGTGGGTTTCCTCCGGGTGACTGTCTGTGAGGAGTGTGGTGTGTTCTCCCTGTGTCTGCGTGGGTTTCCTCCAGGTGCCGCGGTTTCCTCCCACAGTCCAAAAACACATGTTGGTAGGTGGATTGGTGACTCAAAAGTGTCCGTAGGTGTGAGTGTGTGTGTGTGTGTCTGTGTTGCCCTGTGAGGGATTCCCGACTTGTGCCCAATGATTCCAGGTAGGCTCCGGACCCACCGCGACCCTGAACTGGATAAGGGTTTACAGATAATGGATGAATGAACGAATATGAACGAAGTGTAAAAAAAAAAAGAAGAGAAAGATAAAAAGCCAAAAAGAGGGGAAAGAAAGAATGACAAAAAGAGAGAAAGAAAATCGAGATGTAGCTAAATGCATGGGAAAAACCCTGGCTTGTCTCCGATGATGCGTCAGCTATCCCAAAAGAACACGTGAGATGTTATGGACGTTGCATGCGGCTGTCCACCCACTTAGCATTAGCATCAGTTCGAAAAACAGGGACGTGTGACATCACATGTTTCAGTGGGAAGCATGGCCTCCCAGTGTCAGTGGCGTCATGTGTGATTAAGCCGTGTTCAAGACAACAGGCGGAAGTGGAGACAACTAATGATGGGGTAAATACATATAAAAGGAAAAGAAATAAAGGGCAAGAAAGTGCTAGGAAAAAAATGACGGAAATCTACAGCGAGAACGGGGTCGGAAGTGAGAAATGAGAGGAAGAGTGATGGAGAAAAAGAGAACAACAAACAGAGAAGGCGCATGGGTGAAATGAGAGAAAAACAGGGGGATCCAAAGATGGAGAAGAGATGCAGGCTCAAGGGCACTGCAGCAATGTTCCACACTCACTTCGATTATAAAAAAAGAGAGAGTGGGGGGGGGGGGGAGTTATTCATAGTCACTGCTGAAGGAGGAGGCGGACAGAGGCGATTGGATTGTAAAAGGAGTTAGAAAGAGAGAGAGAGAGAGAAGGAAAGGTGATTATTGATTCAGTGGAAAGAGAGATGGAGGGAGCTGGAAGGATAGAGAAAGAAAATGAGGGAGCAGGAAGAAAGATGTTGGAGAGAGAGAGAGAGAGAGAGACTGAGAATGATACAAAAAAAGAAGCCATCTGTGATATAATATTTTTCTCTTACATTTTACTGTCTTTCGCTCTCTCTCTCACACACACACACACACACTCAGACGCCCACACTCATGCACTAAGTTAGCCTCAGTGGGGTGTTATTTTCTCAGTGTGACCTCCTGCATGCATTAAGCTCACGTCATGCTGCAGTGTTCACAGCAGCCATCTGAGAGAGAGAGAAAGGGAGAGAGAGAGAGAGAGAGAGAGAGAGAGAATTGGGGCTGGAGGGATGTAACAAGGGCTCTAGAAATAAATCAAGGGCACTGAAAAGAGAACAAGGGCACTAGAAAGGGAGAAAAAAGCCCTATATTTACAGTGTCTGGCAGAGAATCTAATCCAAAGCTAATTTCAATGTTAATCATGTTACATCTCCAGGCTAATACAGCATTGGGAGTCCTGCCCAGGGTATGACATAGGGTCCTTGTCCCCAGTAGAGAATCAAACAGTAGACTGCAATGCGAATGTTTCTGCAAAATTCAGAATATAATAAACCTTAAATTATTGGGCTGCGTTTATTCTTTTAACGGAGCAAAGCTTGAAGAATTAGCATTTTTGGATCACCTCATATAATGAGCCAACATTACTACTGGACTCAAGGATTATTATTATTACTATTACAGTGTATTTAGGGAGGAGCTACAGCAGTAGCCCCAGGACAGAAGCAAGGCCACTATGTTACACTGGTGGGAAATCAAATCCTGTGTGTCTGCCAGGGGCAAGCGTGGCCTAATGGTCAGAGAAGCAGACTTAGACCTGGAAGGTCACTGGTTTGATCTCCACAGCGGTGAGAGTGAGATCAAGGCTGCTCCCCAGGTGCAACTGATGTCTGCCTGCGGCTTTGGGTGTATGTGTGCTCACTGACACTAGTGCAAGTGTGTGTGTGTGTGTGTGTGTGTTCACTGCCATGGATGGGTTAAATGTAGAAGACATTTTGTTTGTTGTGCAATGACTAATAAATACAAGTGTAATCTGTAACAGAGTGGAGAGTGGGTTTGGTACCATCTACTCTACCATAGGAAGTCCATGCTGAAGTCATTTCAAGTTATTTCCTCTCACCAGTATCTCTTTGACTGTAGAGAGACCTATATACTCAGTAACTACAAACCACAGAAAGGTTTCAGAAGCATGTTTGAAGTAATGATCAGGTCATTTTTCAGCTTGTTTTCTTTGCTGCTCATATTTCGATGAGGGCAGGCTTTTCTCATTTATTCTTTACCAGTAAGCATTGTGAAACTTCCATTTTATAAATGCCACGTTTAGCATTAAACGTCTTTACCATTTAGGGTCTTTTCCACTATAATGCCTCTGGTTATACAAAGCTCCATGTCTGCTGCAAAGGGAGTGCTGTACAGTTGCTGTAGAGATGGATCTATAAGGGAATAAAATGACTAGAAAGGAGCAGACGTTCTAGAAAATCGAGAAGGCTTGAGGAAACAAGAACCAAGGACAGTAGATGAGTATTTGACCTAGAGGTTGTGGGTTTGAGTCCCGATCCGGGTGACTGTCTGTGAGGAGTGTGGTGTGTTCTCCCTGTGTCTGCGTGGGTTTCCTTCGGGTGATTGTCTGTGAGGAGTGTGGTGTGTTCTCTCTGTGTCTGCGTGGGTTTCCTCCGGGTGACTGTCTGTGAGGAGTGTGGTGTGTTCTCCCTGTGTCTGCGTGGGTTTCCTTCGGGTGACTGTCTGTGAGGAGTGTGATGTGTTCTCCCTGTGTCTGCGTGGGTTTCCTCTGGTTTTCTCCCACAGTCCAAAAACACACGTTGGTAGGTGGATTGGCGACTCAAAAGTGTCCATAGGTGTGTGTGTGTGTGTGTGTCTGTGTTGCCCTGTGAGAGACTGGCCCCTGGGGAATACACCCCTCCAGGGTGTATTCCCGCCTTATGCCCAATGATTCCAGGTAGGCTCTGGACCCACCGCGACCCTGAACTGGATAAGGGCTTACAGATAATGAATGAAAGTATTCTAAAAGAAAATATTTAATAAAAATGAGAAATTATTTTATGTATACATATGTTTTTAAAAGCGTTTTTGCGTAACATAATTGTAGTTGAATATTCAAACATTCTACAGCTCTTTTGCCATGGTAACTGCTGTGTAGTATTAAAAATAACAAGCGAGATTTTATTCAACAAAACATAACCAAATAAACACGTATGAACATGCAACGTTTACAAACGCTAACACAACACAATCTTTAAATCATCTAAGCCAAAATTCACACACATTTTTGGATACAGAACCATCCCCAAGAAGAGACCAACTTGATGTACCGGCTTTTGCAGCGTTTTTTTCCTGATGGAACTCATAATGAAGGCAGTGACGAGTAAATTCTTCTCATTTGCCTTTTTTAAACTATTTATTTATTATAAAATGAGCACTGTCTTTAAGACTATGCAACATTTAACAATTAAAATTACAACAAAGTGGGAGAATATACCTACATTTAATAAAAAAGAGCAAGAGATTAAGAATGTGTACTTGGACATTAAAAGGGGATTAAAGGTGCTGGATAGAAGCAAGGACCCTGGAACAGTAAAACAACGTAGGGTAGAGAATACAAGGCATTATGAGTTGAGTAAAGTTATGGAATTATGTTTCTTCAGATTTAGGCTTGAGTATTGTTTGAATCTTAAAACTGAGTACCTCCAATAAAGAGCGTGAATGGGCTGCAGGGCTGGGCTGCATATGGTGATGTGCACTGTAGGTGAAGAGGCTCTGATTTGTTTTCGCTGGTGAGTTGGGAACATCTGTTCTCCACTCAGTCCCCAGAGACTCTCAGCCACACATTTATCAGTTTCAGTGGTAGAGGCACCTGAGATTCAGCTGATTTACCTGCCTCAGGTGTGTTAGGAAATCAAACACAAGAAAACATGGGGGTGCACCGGTCATCCCTCGGGAGAGAATTGCTACCAACGATGCGGTATAGTACACATATAGACATAAGACTATTATAAGGGATGTCTGCGTACTGTTGGATAGTGCTGGACGATGTGGCCCAAATTCATATCACTGTATGTTTCATAATTTCATTTCGATACAATATATTTCTGACGCAGTTATGAACAAAATAAAAGCCACAATAAACTGCCAAGAACAAACAAGAAACATGACATCACCATCAAACCTAAACCTTTTTTAATAGTAATATAGTGATCCCTCGTTTTTCACGGGGGATGCGTCCCAAGACCACCCGCGAAAGTAGAGGAAAGATTTTATATTTTTTATGTATTTAACGAGTATTAGGACTTTTAAAACCCTCCCTGTTTCTGTTAACAACCCGCCCTTTGCATTAAACAGTCATTCTATAATGTTTTTCAGCTGGAACTACATGTAATATCCTACCAGTTTCTTTAATAGAGTCATTCCTAAGCTGTGATTTAGCGTAAGTAAATTTCACTCGGATGTGGACATAAACAATACATGTACTGTACGTAAGATTCACTTGTAAATGATATATTTTGTCACCTACAGGTCTAGTCTAATACATTCATTATCTGTAAGCGCTTATCCAGTTCAGGGTCGCGGTGGGGTCCAGAACCTACCTGGAATCATTGGGTGCAAGGAGGGAACACACCCTGGAGGGGGCGACAGTCCTTCACAGGGCAACACAGACACACACACATTCACTCACACACTCACACCTACGGACACTTTTGAGTCACTAATCCACCTACCAACGTGTGTTTTTGGACTGTGGAAGGAAACCGGAGCACCCGGAGGAAACCCACGCAGACACAGGGAGAACACACCACACTCCTCACAGACAGTCACCCGGAGGAAACCCACGCAGACACAGGGAGAACATACCACACTCCTCACAGACAGTCACCCAGAGGAAACCCACGCAGACACAGGGAGAACACACCACACTCCTCACAGACAGTCACCCGGAGCAGGAATCGACCCCACAACCTCCAGGCCCCTGGAGCTGTGTGACTGGGACACTACCTGCTGCGCCACCGCATAATGTAAAGTGAAATATTGAAAATGTGTTTAAAAATCATATTGTTATTGAAACATTTTATATTGTGCTGCACGACTTTTGGACGTAGAGTGTGTATCCCTTTCTCTCTAAGGCTGCTTTTTAGTAGCAAGGTGAAAAATTAACTTTAGCTGGAGCAGAAGAACAAATAATGTCCACGTGAATAATGATATTGTTTGCATTTCATCTGAGTGTGTTAGAGGACTAGTAAAGGTTAAAGGAGTAGTTTGTCCTTTTAAAATATTACACACACAACACAATAAGTTAAAAAACCCATGTGTAAGAAGTCATCCAGGACCTAGATAATCACTTATATCTCAAGTATCTCATGTATGTTTTATTTCCTACCGATTACTTAAGGAGAATTCCACTTCAGATATTCTGCGTAGTTCAGTGGTTGAGATGTAAAATATGACCAGTGCTGTTAAATGGAACCAGGCGCCTCTGTGTCTGCAACACAAATGGAGTGTTTTATTTCCTCTCCACAACCAGCAGTGAACGCCTCCAATCTAAAGAGCTTCATGTGGAATGATGATGGAGAGGTGTGAATTATCTGAACAAACAAAAATGACTTGAGGACTATTTTGCCTTATAACAGCCTGTAAAATAATATCCCTCCACCATGAAGGGTGTTTAAAACCAGAACCTTCACAAAACAACTCAAAGTCACCATTCCGACGTCTGGTTCCATTCACTACCATTGGGGACCGTTGTG
Source organism: Hoplias malabaricus (assembly GCF_029633855.1). NCBI lineage: Eukaryota > Metazoa > Chordata > Actinopteri > Characiformes > Erythrinidae > Hoplias > Hoplias malabaricus. Next base: position 37,183,140 of record NC_089810.1, read on the forward strand.
ACTCTGTACGTTTCTCTAAAATGGAGCAGGTGATTTTGATTCGTAGTTACTATGATGCTGAGTGGTGATAACCAATGAGACATGAGAGACAAATACACACAGGACAGGTGAATAAAAGAGTGAGTGATAAAATGTAAAGAAGTGGAAACAAAGAGGGAAATAGAGAGAAAAGGAGATGGATAGAAGGGAGATAGTTTGAGGCAGACGAGAGAGAGAGAGAGAAGAGATGGAGGAAAAGAAGAGGGAAATGTAAGGAGATGCAGAGGTATGGTGAATTGAATGAGGAACGCTTTCATTCTACTTTAGTGGGACAAGGTCATTCTGTCAGTCTGATTAATGATTCTGCACAGCAGGAACACACACACACACACAGATATACACATATTGCAGATTTGCACACATGTTGAAGTCTACATGTACACACAAACACCACATTGAGGGCAGATGGGAACATGAAATTTATTGTACCTGGCATACTATAGTGTACACATACACAAACCCAGAGTAGAATTATTAAATATATGGAGATCTTGCATTGTGATTTATTATTATTATTATTAATATTGCTTTGTTTATTTAATATGTAATGATTCCTATTGTACAGTCATTCTAATCCATGGTCTCTACATACATACCATACACTGTAAAAAATACTGGAAATCTTGGAAATTTTACAGTAAAATACTGGCAGCAGAGTTCCCAGGCATTTACAGTATTTTTACAGGAACACTACTGTATTTCAAATTTACAGCATATTACTGTAATTGAGTATTACAATAAAATACTGTAGCAGACTTGCTGTAAATTTACAGCAATTTTTTACAGTGTACGAAACAATCACACTTAATTTCAGACTTCATACATCGAAACAGCATATGGAAACATTGTAACATTTACTTTGTCTGGCAAAGAAACAAAGAATGGTGGGAAATATGCAAATTAACCACAGAGCGAAGGAATCCAAGTCCATTTTCTCTACAGAGTAAAATCAAGAACTCTGGAATGTGTGTGTATGTGTGTGTGTGTGTGTGTGTTCGTTCCTGCTGCACAAGTCATGTCTGCGCATTCTGTATAATGTCATTGTTAAATTCACACAGGAAACTGACCATTCCATGTTCCTCGCTCAAAAGCATTCTAGCAACTGTTGCTAGGTTAGACAAGCTTTGCAGAATCTTTATAGTTTTGTAAAGCTTGTCTAACCTAGTAACAGTTCTTACAAAGGAGCATTTTTGTGAGCATAGCATGGATTGGAAGCTCTCTCTCTCTCTCTCTCTCTCTCTCTCTCTCTCTCTCTCTCTCTCTCTCTCTCTCTTTCACTCGCTCTACCTCTTCGGTTGCTGCTCTGCTTCGCTCTTTTGCTTGGTGTGAGTTTTATTTTGCTGTGCTGTGCTCGATGGTGCTTCTCTTGATCATGACCTTGCTCTCCTTTTTTGTTTTCTTTTTTGTTTCTTTTGTTTGTTTCATTTTTTCAGATTTGCATATCCATTCCTCCTCCTCCTCCCTCCTTCATTTCCCTTTCCTTCTCCTTGAGAATGGCAGGCGGACCCCCCACTGACAAATACAGTTTTCTCTACCAGACAGACAGCAGCCACTTAAAGAGGTCAGTCTAGTGCATACATTCACCTGCAGAGAGAGAGAGAGAGTGTGTGTGTGTGTGTGTGTGTGTGGAAGTGCTGACCCAGATTTGAGTTATTTGTCTATAATATGTGTTTAATATTCTTGATTATTTTCTAGAGATATTGCTGCTTAATAAACATACATCCAGTGGAAAAAACCCCAGAGGTGCACCCTTTGCACCGTGTACTTTTATCATTTTTCTGTCCTAACCTTGTATTTTTATTTAATTGAATAAAAGGTTTTTTTGTTTTTTTACAAATTGCATGGAAAATGTCCTTTTATTGCTTCAGTGTCTTAACAGTTTAGAGATGAATGGACCAATAGAAATACTAATTAAACCCATTCAGGCCAGGAGTTCAAGAAAGATTGGGCCACTTTCAGGCTTTGTACTAGCATAGTCCCTTCTCTCCCAACCACACAAACACAGGGCTTGCCCATGAGCGGGATCTGTCAGCAGACAGATCTGGGCAGCTCTATCAGCACGACACACTGTTCAGTTTGAAAAGAGCTGGTGGCTGGTCTCAAACGTGTGCTTGCCTTCACCCTCAAAGGTTGTTGGCATTTTCATTACTTGACATGATGAATATCTAGAACTTTTTAGAACAGCAACATAGAATTGTGTTGCTATATTTTCTACAGTTACACACACACACACACTTTACACAATACAATTTTATTTTCTATTTTAAATACACAGATCTTATTTAAACACTTGACTAGATGAGATTGGGCCCATGTTTGTGAATTAACACATTCATTTCCAGTGAGTTTGTACGATGAAGTGTTTTTGTGTTGATTTAGTGTTCATTTAGTGTTTTTGTCTGAAATTTTAAAGACTATTTAAATATTTTAAAGACTATTTAATGCCATTGATGTAATGATATTTTAACAGCATAATAATGCACTTACATCCCTTTACAGCAATAAACTATTAGCAAAAAATATATATACTCATATAAACAAATATACATATTTAAATAAAACAACTTAATGGCTACAGAACAGAGAGACCAGAGAAAACCAAGGAACATAACATATTGCGAGCGAGTGGATATTGGAGAGGTTAATTTTTATAAAATTAAACACACCAGAAAACAAGGTCATTCAAAATTATTGAGAAAATGTCCATATATTGTACAAAATGTTGATAATGTAATTACTGTTCCAGGTCTATTTACACAAGGATTATATTCTGTATCCACTGTATATAATTTTTGAAAATCATATATTGGTGTTTCATGTAAAATTACGATGTTTCTTCACAGTTATAACAAACTCATCAAACTTATTACTGCTGTTCCTTCCTCCATTTATCTACTTTCTCTCTCTCTCTCTCTCTCTCTCTCTCTCTTTCTCTCTCTCAGCAAGAGCAGACTGTCTTCCACCATGAACCCAGTCTACAGTCCCGTTCAGCCTGGGACCCCATACGGAAATCCTAAAAACATGACCTACACAGGTGAGACACTTTTTTTTTAAGAACAGATACAGTCTGTAATATGGCTGATTGCAGAAGAAATGCCTTATGATTTTGCTGTGACATTGCAGTAAGGTTTTGTTGATATTAAGCCACATAAACATTGGTGAGTTTTTTGGTAGTTTGGTAGTTTTTTGTTGGGTGAGTAGTTGATTAATATTTGACCCCAGCTTTAAGGTCTGAATGGACTCAACCACACTCCTCACAGACAGTCACCCGGAGGAAACCCACGCGGACACAGGGAGAACACACCACACTCCTGACAGACAGTCACCCAGAGGAAACCCACACAGACACAGGGAGAACACACCACACTCCTCACAGACAGTCACCCGGAGCGGGACTCGAACCCACAACCTCCAGGTCCCTGGAGCTGTGTGACTGCGACAACACCTGCTCGTTATAGCAAACTTTTTTTTTTCTGCTTCCAGATTTTTTTGTTCAATTTTTTCCCTTGTTCCACATGTTATTGATTTGTGAAATTGTAACCAGTAAATCTTTCGTCATGAATTTGCTGCTGTCTGCAGATCTGTAGAGTGGAGAAGTGTAGTTCATAAATCTGGACTTCCTCTGTTCAGCTTTACACTTATTGTGGTCTGCCTCGATGTGACATTTCATATTACATATCTGGGGAGGTGCACGTGGGGCTACTGCATAGAGTACAATGTAGTGTTCACATAGGACTGGATCACCTATAAGAGCATCCCAGAAACTTCATACTCCTGCAGAACCTCCTATATGCATCTTCAAACCCACGAAACACGTGAATACGATTGATGAGCTCCCATGACTCATACACTCGGTTGAGCAAAAAGTGTTGGACTGTTCCACGACCTGGGCAAAATGCATATTGTTCCTCCTGAATCTGAGGGTCACCTGCCAGGCTCGGCCTCCTTTCCATCGCCCTGGCGTAAGCTTTTTCCTGGAGGCTGAGGTGTGTAATATTGCTAGAATTAGAACACAACCTCTGGTCTTCTTTCTTATTAATAGGGTCCAACATCCCAGTTTACCAGTCCCTGGGCACTGCCTCCTGATGGAAAGCGTAGGAGGGGCATGTCTGCAGGGTTAAGAGGTTCATGAAAGTGCTTCTTCCACAGCTCAGCTATATCCCCAGAAAAGGTCGATGCTTCCTCCGCTTGCTTAAAACAGCTTGTACGAGCTCTCGTCTCCCCCTCCTGACCGATCGAACAGCTTCCGGCAGCTGTCTCACAGCTTTTAGCAGCTGCCTGTATGGCTGAGGACTTGAACATGGTCCATTCTGACACATTGCCCTTGCCGTGACTTAGCACACAGAGCAAGTGTTTACTCAGGTGAGAGCGGAACTCGTCCCTCACCAAAGCCTGTGTTTGGTGCAGAAACTGCACTGCTGCATTTAGCAGATATCTCCAGCCACAGCTCTGATTCTCTTCTCAAACAAGTGTCCAAAACAAGACTTTAGGTCAAATTATAAAAAGATATTGAGGAGAAAATTGAGAGAGGAAAAATGGGGGAAATATATATACTTAGATATAATTATATTTTCAATTTAACACCAGCAGGTGGTGTCGCAGTCACACAGCTTCAGGGACCTGGAGGTTGTGGGTTCAATTCCCGCTCCGGGTGACTGTCTATGAGGCGTGTGGTGTGTTCTCCCTGTGTCTGCGTGGGTTTCCTCCGGGTGACTGTCTGTGAGGAGTGTGGTGTGTTCTCCCTGTGTCTGCGTGGGTTTCCTCCGGGTGACTGTCTATGAGGAGTGTGGTGTGTTCTCCCTGTGTCTGTGTGGGTTTCCTCCGGGTGACTGTCTATGAGGAGTGTGGTGTGTTCTCCCTGTGTCTGCGTGGGTTTCCTCCGGGTGACTGTCTATGAGGAGTGTGGTGTGTTCTCCCTGTGTCTGCGTGGGTTTCCTCCGGGTGACTATCTGTGAGGAGTGTGGTGTGTTCTCCCTGTGTCTGTGTGGGTTTCCTCTGGGTGAATGTCTGTGAGGAGTGTGGTGTGTTCTCCCTGTGTCTTCGTGGGTTTCCTCCGAGTGACTGTCTGTGAGGAGTGTGGTGTGTTCTCCCTGTGTCTGCGTGGGTTTCCTCCGGGTGACTGTCTGTGAGGAGTGTGGTGTGTTCTCCCTTTGTCTGCGTGGGTTTCCTCCGGGTGACTGTCTGTGAGGAGTGTGGTGTGTTCTCTCTGTGTCTGCGTGGGTGTCCTCCGGGTGACTGTCTGTGAGGAGTGTGGTGTGTTCTCCCCGTGTCTGCGTGGGTTTCCTCCGAGTGACTGTCTGTGAGGAGTGTGGTGTGTTCTCCCTGTGTCTGCGTGGGTTTCCTCAGGGTGACTGTCTATGAGGAGTGTGGTGTGTTCTCCCTTTGTCTGCGTGGGTTTCCTCCGGGTGACTGTCTGTGAGGAGTGTGGTGTGTTCTCCCTTTGTCTGCGTGGGTTTCCTCCGGGTGACTGTCTGTGAGGAGTGTGGTGTGTTCTCCCTGTGTCTGCGTGGGTTTCCTCCGGGTGACTGTCTGTGAGGAATGTAATGTGTTCTTCCTGTGTCTGTGTGGGTGTCCTCCGGGTGACTGTCTGTGAGGAGTGTGGTGTGTTCTCACCGTGTCTGCATGGGTTTCCTCCGGGTGACTGTCTGTGAGGAGTGTGGTGTGTTCCCCCTGTGTCTGCGTGGGTTTCCTCCGAGTGACTGTCTGAGGAGTGTGGTGTGTTCTCCCTGTGTCCGCGTGGGTTTCCTCCGGGTGACTGTCTGTGAGGAGCGTGGTGTGTTCTCCCTGTGTCCGCGTGGGTTTCCTCCGGGTAACTGTCTGTGAGGAGTGTAATGTGTTCTTCCTGTGTCTGTGTGGGTGTCCTCCGGGTGACTGTCTGTGAGGAGTGTGGTGTGTTCTCCCCGTGTCTGCGTGGGTTTCCTCCGGGTGACTGTCTGTGAGGAGTGTGGTGTGTTCTCCCTGTGTCTGCGTGGGTTTCCTCCGGGTGACTGTCTGTGAGGAGTGTGGTGTGTTCTCCCCGTGTCTGCGTGGGTTTCCTCCGGGTGACTGTCTGTGAGGAGTGTGGTGTGTTCTCCCTGTGTCTGCGTGGGTTTCCTCCGGGTGACTGTCTGTGAGGAGTGTGGTGTGTTCTCCCCGTGTCCATGTGGGTTTCATCCGGATTACTATCTGTGAGGAGTGAGGTGTGTTCTCTCTGTGTCTTCGTGGGTTTCCTCCGGGTGCTCCGGTTTCTTCCCACAGTCCAAAAACACACGTTGGTAGGTGGATTGGCGACTCCGAAAGTGTCCGTAGGTGTGAGTGTGTGAGTGAATGTGTGAGTGTGTCTGTGTTGCCCTGTGAAGGACTGGCGCCCCCTCCAGGGTGTATTCCCGCCTTGCGCCCAATGATTCCAGGTAGGCTCTGGACCCACCGTGACCCTGAACTGGATAAGGGTTACAGATAATGAATGAATACATATATTTTTATAAGTATATTTGCTGATAAACTTATAAAAAATACTACATTGAACCATTATTTCTTCATTGGAAATACAACTGATAATAACAATCCTTTATAATACTGAGTGTCCCAAAAGTAAGGAGACAGAAAGAAAGGAAACACCCACAGACGAAATGCTGATTCAATTTTAGAAACATACTGTGGAGCAAAGGGGTACAATGGCCTTAACAGGTTTAGCTCTTCACTTACATCCTGTGTCTTTAATTGGATCGCCATTTTTATTTCTGTGTTTTCCTTTTTTTTCTGTCTGTTTACTTTTGGGACACACTGTATACTCTTTTACCAACAACAAAAAAAGGATGCCACAATAAGAGTCCCTTTTACTTTTTTTTTTATCATTGGGACATTGCTGTTTAAATCTCCAGTGATACCTCAGCCATCTTATGCTGGAAGAACACTATTTGCACTCTGGCTGGGTAAGATGGCCCCCCACAGTGTCCCATCACTGCTCTCAGTGGTAGCCAGCCTAGGCATCTGTCAGCAGATTGGACAGATTCGGGCAGTGCTTAGCTTCACTTGATTTGGAGGAAGCTAGCTTTCACCTTTCTGAGTTTGGTGATGATGTGTGTGTGATTGGAGGAGACTAGCCAATAATCGAGGAGAAAAGTGAAAAATAAAATAGAAATTAAAAGACAAAAATGAGGTGCAAATATTTGTTCCAATGGATCAATGAGTAATAATTTGTTTAATAATTAAAATATTAATTTAAACAAATAATCATTTATTTGAACGATTTGTATTGCTCCATTTGTCATTACATATAAAGGCAAGTGTGCTATCTCTCTCTCTCTCTCTCTCTCTCTCTCTCTCTCTTTCTCTTTCTCTCTCTCTCTCTCTCTCTCTCTCTCTCTCTCTCTCTCTCTCTCTCTCTCTCTCTTTGTTCACATTTTTCGGTTACCATGGGAGATTTACATTACTGGATCAGAGGCAGTGAGTCAAGTGCATTAGTCACCAGCTTTATAAAAGTGTATAATCCCACATTGGCCTTTGGTTCAAACTCATGATTTCTAAAGAAATCATATTCTTTTTCACTGTCTTCAGTTTTCTTTTCTCTTGAATGTCTGCAGGTTATCCAGGAGGCTATCCAACCGCCGCTCCAGCGTATACACAAAGCCTGTATCAGACTAGCAGCCCAGGCTATCCTCCAGGTAAACACAGACACACACACACACACACCATGCTTATTGGTCCTAGCATAAAACTTGGCCTGTCAATCAATGGACTCAATGGAAAGTACAGTTCTTTATACAGATTGAAAGGACTGACCATATAAGACCCATGTGAAGCACACATAACAGACACATGCTAATGTAAAATTAAATATACCTGGTCAAATGATAGACTGCACAGTAGCACAACAGGTAGTGTCACTGTCACATGAGCGTTTAATCCCCACCTGAGGGTTGTGAGGTGTTTGGTGAGATCTCCCTGTGTCTTCAAGGGTTTTCTTCAAGTGCTCAGGTTTCCTCCCACAATCCAAAAACACATGCTCGTAGGTGGACTGGCTGTGCACAAATGTCCATTGGTGTGTGTTGTGTCCCATGATGCACTGGCTCCCTGTCCCTGGTGTGGTCCTACCTTGCACCCATTGATTCTGGGTAGGCTCTAGACCCACTGTGAAATATAAAAATTTTAATCTGAATTTTGCACAGGCCACATTTTATGTATGATTATACCCAGTATGTAAATATATATATACTTCCATTAAATTAGACGAGGGGCAGGTAGTGTCACAGTCACACAGCTCCAGGGGCCTGGAGGTTGTGGGTTCGATTCCCGCTCCGGGTGAGTGTCTGTGAGGAGTGTGGTGTGTTCTCTCTGTGTCTGTGTGGGTATCCTCCGGGTGCTCTGGTTTCCTCTCACAGTCCAAAAAACACACGTTGGTAGGTGGATTGGCGACTCAAAAGTGTCCGTAGGTGTGAGTGTGTGAGTGAATGTGTGTGTGTGTCTGTGTTGCCCTGTGAAGGACTGGTGCCCCCTCCAGGGTGTATTCCCGCCTTGCGCCCAATGATTCCAGGTAGGCTCTGGACCCACCGCGACCCTGAACTGGATAAGGGTCACAGATAATGAATGAATGAATAGACCAGGGGCTATTTTCAGCTTTAAAACACTCAATACTCACACATGATTGTTCCCATAAATTAATAAACATTGCATGAAAGCCGGAAGTTATTAACTACAAATTAATCAGTAATTAGTTTCATTACGAGTAGTTGAGTTGCTTGGCAACAGTAACCTACTCTTCATGAACTGTGTCGCTTGCAAAACTGGCTTATTGCAAATGTAACTTAAAATAAGTGAAATGATTTATTGACATTTTTATTTTATGATGTTGCATTCTGTCATGATTTTACAAAAGCAATAAGCCACATCACAGTGGCACAGCATTGTTCTCCATAGTACAGTCACTGTAGTGCAGTCTTACTTCTTTAGTGTTAGCTAAGACTTGTAGTTAATTTGCTTTTGTCTCACAATAATTGCTGGATAGCGATGTTTTATTTACACTTAGCAATAATCATTATTATAATCTTTTTCACCTCAGACTGTGAATTTTGCATGTATGTGATTCTTAATGGTAGATAAATAAATCTCTATTATTTCACTTTTACGTCAGCCGTTTCACTGAATTTCTACCTGCCCCGTTACAAGAGATGTTAAGAGAATTCACACGTCCATTAGGAACCGCTGAACAGCAGGCCACTCTTGGGAACACGCCATGGGTATTTTCATACAAAATCAATGGTAATGTTCTTGCATTGGGCATCTTTCCTGTAAGGTCTTTAGTTTTGGGCAGTTTTGTAGCAGAGACAGAGGTTGAGTTAGCCCTAATGCAATAGATTTAGCCAAGGCCTGTTTAGTGACTGAAGTTCAGCTTCTTTAGGTTTGCTCTGGAGCTACAACTAATTGATTAAACTGAATAATAGAAGCTTATACACCGCACACCCACCATGTGTTGAGTAAATGAGTCGTTCACTTTTTACATAACATTTTTTGACGTTTTCAAAATTGAAAACTGTGAGAAATTTAATGAGTAAAATCTTATATTTCTTTTCTTTTTTTTAAATATATATTTATTTATTTATTTTTAAGTTTCTTGGTCAGAAACAGCTTGTGAATAAATCTAATTCAATGACATTTTGTTACATGTTTGACCTCAATTTTATTCTCTCATAAATTTACAATATATACTGTAATTTCTAGCTGGAAAACCAACAAAACAAACTTTTTACAAACATGTCAAGGCTGATTGATTTCATTTGGGATTAAGTGGAATTCCATTAATCACCAAACTCTTTTCCTGTTTCATTCATTCATTGTCTGTAACCCTTATCCAGTTCAGGGTCGCGGTGGGTCCAGAGCCTACCTGGAATCATTGGGCGCAAGGCGGGAATACACCCTGGAGGGGGCGCCAATCCTTCACAGGGCAACACACACACACACACACACACACATTCACTCACACACTCACACCTACGGACACTTTTGAGTCACCAATCCACCTACCAACGTATGTTTTTTGGTTTGTGGGTGGAAACCAGAGCACCTGGAGGAAACCCACGCGGACACAGGGAGAACACACCACACTCCTCACAGACAGTCACCCGGAGGAAACCCACGCAGACACAGGGAGAACACACCACACTCCTCACAGACAGTCACCCGGAGGAAACCCACGCAGACACAGGGAGAACACACCACACTCCTCACAGACAGTCACCCGGAGGAAACCCACGCAGACACAGGGAGAACACACCACACTCCTCACAGACAGTCACCCGGAGGAAACCCACGCAGACACGGAGAACACACCACACTCCTCACAGACAGTCACCCGGAGGAAACCCACGCAGACACAGAGAGAACACACCACACTCCTCACAGACAGTCACCCGGAGGAAACCCACGCAGACACAGAGAGAACACACCACACTCCTCACAGACAGTCACCCGGAGGAAACCCACGCAGACACAGAGAGAACACACCACACTCCTCACAGACAGTCACCCGGAGCGGGAATCGAACCCGTGTGTGACTGTGACACTACCTGCTGCACCACCGTGCCGCCCTTCTTTTCCTGTTAATATTTCTTTATTACAGTAAAATACAGAGATTTTACTTGGCGATGAGCTTCGTCTGAGTGTATGATGAGTCCCTGATTGACTGATAGATTCTGAGTGGAGAGAGATGCTGTTTTGTCTGTGGACAACAGATGGGTGTGAATGGGGTGTAGGTAGAATTTGGATCTGTACATATGGGCTGTGTGTGTGTGTGTGTGTGTGTGTGTGTGTGTGTGTGTGTGTGTGTGTGTGTGTGTGTGTGTGTGTGTGTGTGTGTGAGAGAGAGCGAGAGAGAGAGAGACCTGCTGAGTGAACGTCAGCTCCTGTGGAGCTCCAGGCTGGCATCTCCCTGTCTCATGGCGCTTTGACTCAGAGTCTGAGACAAAGACCAACCAGGTGTCAGAACGGTGGGAAATATTGTGCTTTACACCTTTAAAGTCATAGTTAGTGATGATGAGAGAGATCTATGAATTGAAAAGCCATAAAATGAGTTTGTCCAATTGTACATGATCAGTGAAAGGAAGCATCAGTCTGACAGTATTTACAATACGCGACTCGGACAAGACCACACTACTCACAGAGTTTAGAAAAGTACCATGTGAGAACATCATCCATCCCACTACAGTGAGGATCAGTGAGAACCCACTGATTTTGGTTTCATTGATTTCTTTATTGCTAGAAAATGGCAGTGTTGCTTATCGTTTCTGTGGAATCAAGATGTAAGACAAGGCCAGGCTGGATTTAATAAAGCAGCTTTCAAACACAATTCATACATTCATTCATTCATTATCTGTAAGCGCTTATCCAGTTCAGGGTCACGATGGGTCCAGAGCATACCTGGAATCATTGGGCGCAAGGCGGGAATACACCCTGGAGGGGGCGCCAGTCCTTCACAGGGCAACACACACACACACACATTCACTCACACACTCACACCTACGGACACTTTTGAGTTGCCAATCCACCTGCCAACGTGTGTTTTTGGACTGTGGAGGAGGAAACTGGAGCACCCGGAGGAAACCTACGCAGACACAGGGAGAACACACCACACTCCTCACAGACAGTCACCCGGAGGAAACCCACGCAAACACAGGGAGAACACACCACACTTCTCACAGACAGTCACCCGGAGGAAACCCAATTAGACACAGGGAGAACACACCACACTCCTCACAGACAGTCACCCGGAGCGGGAATCGAACCCACAACCTCCAGGCCCCTGGAACAACAGCTTTTAAAACAGTTAAAATTTTGTAAAAATACATTAGAATCTAATGTTACATCTAAGAGTACATTTATTTATAATGCACATAACTAACTGTACCATATTGAATTGTGTTGATTGCATACACCTCATTTAAACTCCAGGTCTCCTTTTATTTTACGCAGTTGTAGAATGAACTATTACAAATATTCACGTTAATTTAGCGAACACGAATGGACTTTAAAACCACTGTTGTAGGTTTAAAGCTTCATTTACACTGTTTGTACGTTTAGTGACAATAACGTACCTCTAATGTACCCTTTTTTTGAGTGTGTACTAAAGTGCTGTTGCTATAATTTAGACTGAGCTCAAGGCCTGTGCAAATAAGTCTGGATTTAGAAGTGGGTTCCTTCAAAGTTCTCTGTGAACTGGGTCCGTTTAAAAGTGGCGTAGGAGCTGAACGCTGCTTCTCCCTGGTTAGTCTTCACCTGAGGCAGAACTAACCGAGTGATCTGAGAGTCCTGCTTGGCTCATATCTCTGTAGCACATCTGATAAATACGTCCTAGAAGGGCCTCTGGACCTTACATCCATTACGATCGTCACTGGTTTTAAGGTGGAGATCATTGTTAATACACCATTACCACGTTTAACTACGACTTGATACATGTCGTGTATATTCTGTATCATAAAGTTGCATTATAACACCATATGGAGGCAGCTTTAGATCCATGGACATGTCCGTGTCTCTTTGTAGTTGCTGTGGTGCATGAGCCCAGTGAAGGCATGCTTTTATTTTGCCTGATCCTGCTCCTGCTGCTTGTCAGCTTGTGATTGGCTGATTCCGCTGGCTCCCGGGGCTGTGGATGTGAGGGAACGCTGGTGTTTGTGTTTCCGAGCTGAAGGCCTCTGAAGGCATTGTTCACTGCAGTTCTCTTTGTCCCTCTGTGTGCTTTGCAGTGGGCTTTACTCTGGAGCTGCACTGCTCTGGTGCCTCCTTGTGGCTGTGAGGGGGGCTGCGCTGTTGTGTAGGGATTTCTGTTGTTCAGTGACTTAAAGCAGTGTCTTGGGGGGGAAAATGTGAACAAAGCTCAGGTTGAATCTCAAATTGCTTTCCACTCCCTACATAGGGCACTACCCAGGTCCCTGAGTGGATTCACCCACTGTTAACCAGGGATTGAAGTAGATTCTGGTTAAATTTAAGGCTCTCTGTAAGATGTGTAATAAATGACTTGGCTGTAGAATCTATTGCCTATGACCTAAATAAAGCATGCGATATACAGGGGTTGGATAATGAAACTGAAACACCTGTCATTGTAGTGTGGGAGGTTTCATGGCTAAACTGGAGCAGCCTGGTGGCCAATCTTCATTAACTGCACACTGCACCAGTAAGACCATGTGCATCCAATGGTTCAAACACTGTGTCCTGAAGGCGGTGCCGTGTATCAGGACGACAATGCACCAATACACACAGCGAGACTGGTGAAAGACTGGTTTGATGAACATGAAAGTGAAGTTGAACATCTCCCATGGCCTGCACAGTCACCAGATCTAAATATTATTGAGCCACTTTGGGGTGTTTTGGAGGAGCGAGTCAGGAAACGTTTTCCTCCACCAGCATCACGTAGAGACCTGGCCACTATCCTGCAAGAAGAATGGCTTCAAATCCCTCTGACCACTGTGCAGGACTTGTGTATGTCACTCCCAAGACGAACTGACGCTGTATCGGCCGCAAAAGGAGGCCCTACACCGTACTAATAAATTACTAGTTTCAGTGTCATTGTCCAACCCCTGTACAGTCATCAAAGTTTCAGCCGACATTTCCCCTTAGAGACTGAGGAGTGTGCTTGAGCTGAAGCTATAAGACTAATGTAGCACGGTGCGTGCCAAAATGAATGTGTTTTGAAGTAATGCAGTTGAAGTGAGGATCTGTATGTGTGTAACACTCTTTTTTGTGTGTAAGGACAATAGTGCTGGTAAAGCAGGGCTCTACGGGATGATGGTGAAACAGGAGTAGTTCCAGAAGGGCTATGTGTTTGTGTGTGTGTGTAACCTTCTTGTTCTGTGTGTGTTGGGACAGTGGTGCTGGTGAAGCAGGGCTGGCCCCAGACGGTGTCGGCCCCAGGGCCAGCTGAAGGCTCCTTTGATCTGGCCATGGACGCGGGCTCAGAGAGCAGACAGTACCAGGCCTCGTCCACTGCATTCAGTAAATATAACCGTCATCCCATTATACTGGACCAACACACACCTGCAGACACACACACACACATATATATGTATTATAAACGTGTTTATGCAATAATAACTCGTCCCGTATGTTGTATATACACAATGTGTGCGTATTTATACATGAAGTATTAAAAAGTTACACATAAACAGTGTAAATACCTGGAAAATGTCATAGTAAAGTGTTCCATGTGTTCGCTATGTGTACGTTTGTAGCAGTTCTGTTGCGTCTTATTTATAATTGAACATTAACACAAATGTAAAAGGTGTTTTAAAGTTATGTAAAAAAAAAAAGGGATCAGTTCTGAATTAATGGGGTTTGATTGTGCTGTGGCTAATTGTAACAGTGTGGGTGTCTCTTGCTGTGGACAGACTGGATGTGTGCGTATGGTCAGGACACCCACAGTGTACTGGATACTTCTGGTCGGTGGACTAGCAGTTACCTTGAGGGGTTTAAAAACTCCAGTAGCACTGCTGTGTCTGATCCACTTGTACCAGCAGATACAACACACACTAACACACCACCACTGCAGTGTCACTGCAGCACTGAGGATGATCCACCAGCAAAATCTTGCCTGCTCTGTGATGGCTCTGTGTGGGTCCTGACCATTTAAGAACATATATATGAGAATGTGTGTTAACTGATACTGTAGACACAACATCACACTGTGTTTTACAAAGATGTATTATTATTTAAACCAAGAATATCTAGAAGATTAAAACACAGATGTTTAAATAAAAGATTCTGCTGGAAGTAGACACATTAACACTTGATAAATGTAAACAAACTTTCGGAAACTAATTTAGTCTTAGTTTTCAACTTAATACTAACCGTTCTTCTATCTTTTTCCGTAGGATATACAGCAGGAACCCCGTATAAAGTGCCCCCAGCTCAGAGTAATGGTGCCCCTCCTCCGTACTCCCCCTCTCCAAACCCTTACCCCACAGCTGTGTACCCAATACGAAGTGCCTACCCCCAACAGAACCTCTACGCTCAGGTAAAGGAAAGATACACAAAGAGATCAGAGCTATTGAGACCTTCTTTAGTTAATCTTTCCATTTCTATGTTTCTTTAATTATGAATAATCATTTATCGCCAGTGAATTAATCAATATCATTAATAACAATAAATTATTGAACTTCTACTACGGATTTTTCAGTTACTGCTTCACATAATTTAGTATCTACTATGTGTTATACATTAACATCTATAAATCGTTCAGCAGCTGGTGTAAACGTATAGGCAGGGTATCAGTATAAAGAATTTGAAATTGTTTAACACACACTAAGTCTGAGAGACCAGGTTTTGTTCTTACTTTTCTTTTTGAGAAATGTCCTAAGAAAAAGTGTGCATTGAATTCATGACATGTTTTTAACAGCAGAACTGTGTGCAACTTTGTTCTCTTCAGTGAGTGTAGATGTCTTGTCTTATCTAAGAATAATCTCAGCTAAGAAAACACTGGTGAATGTCATATTTCTTCTGAATAACGGTTGGTGAATGAGGCCAGTTTGATTCTGATTTCACAGAGTTCTGAGAGGACATGGTCTAATTCTAAAATACAGATGATTATTAAGTACATTAGTCATACATTCTGTATGGACTCCTTTGATATGCTTGGCTTATTGTTTGTTGATTTT
The DNA here is from genome assembly GCF_029633855.1 of Hoplias malabaricus. Classification (NCBI taxonomy): domain Eukaryota; kingdom Metazoa; phylum Chordata; class Actinopteri; order Characiformes; family Erythrinidae; genus Hoplias; species Hoplias malabaricus. The sequence continues at coordinate 37,198,799 of NC_089810.1, forward strand.
TAAGTGTAATGGTGTAAAGGCTTAAAGGCTCCACTTAATGGACCTCCATGAATATTTCACATTATTGTAGTTACTGACAGATATAAGTATGAATTAAAATGAAAATAGCAGCTTAATTTGCTTTAAAACTGACAATTTTATTAAACTGACGGAAAAACCCGAGCTCGCTACGGAAATTTTTGAACGCAACTGTGACGTCACTGGTGGACAACAGCTGAACAACGCCGCGGTAAAACACCGTTATGACTGACTGTTATGACAGTATCTAGCTAAATAACCAACATTATTCATGACAATAGCCTAGCAATAAGCTAAACTCAAATGTAGAGGTACCGTTATTCTTGTAAATGTGATCGAAGTCGAACTCGAATTCATCCGACACTATAAACCTCCGTGATGCAGCTACGTAGCCGAGTATAATCTGAGACACCGAGTTTAGCGAGTCAAGCTAACGTTAAGTAACACCAACTAAAACAGGCGAAGTGAGTGTCCTTACCCTGTTTACCTCCATGTTACAGAGGCTCTTGAACACCTTTCGTTGGTGTCCTTACATGCCCATATTGTTGGAAAAGCGCCAGTGAAATGAGCTACAGATAACGGAGTGAGCGGATGGTCCTTTCCAAAGTGCCCGTTTAAAGTTGACAAATTGAGTCCATTTTCTGGATATTGTGGGATCTTTGGGCCATTTGTTCACAGATGTCCCACTGTACATTGAATGATTGCAGCCAAAAACAACACACCTTTTCGTCATTTTGCATTAAATTAAGTGCAGCTTCTAGAGTTGTTGTCCACCATCTACGTCACAGGCAAGACGCCTATTAGAGTTTCCCAACACCGTTGGGGGGTGGACCAACGGTCTTTTAAACCTTATTCCTTCAATTAGTAAGAAATAACATGTTTTCTGACTATCAATAAACACAAGTTAGGAACTCAAATTCCACTGTATTTATTTGTTTGACACTTTCATATCGCTGGTGCTTAGCCTTTAAACTTATTTGCAGTGTAGTCTGAATAAATATCATAATCATAAAGCATCATAATCAATTATTGTACCCTTTCACTGTGAAAGTTATTCTCTGATAATTATTGTTTCTTGATGAAGTCTTAATCCCTCATTGTGCGTATGTTCTTCAAGAATTCGGAAAATAATCCGTTAAAACCCTCTACTGGGAAAGGTTTTAATCAAACGTTTCCTGAAAGTAAAACAGACTCTAGGTCTGGAGCAGTGTAATGAAGCCTGATAAATAAATGTGATAACAGCTTGAGTACACTACTTTATTCATTTCTCTCCTCTCTTTTCCTCTGTTCCCCAGGGAGCTTATTACACACAGCCAGTTTACGCGGCTCAGCCACATGTTATCCATCATACTACGGTGGTCCAGCCCAACAGCATCCCCTCCGCCATCTACCCTGCCCCTGTCCCAGCCCCCCGGCCCAGCGGTGTCACCATGGGAATGGTGGCAGGAACAACCATGGCCATGTCTGCAGGTCAGAGTTTTGAGCTTTGTTAATATCAGTAAATCAGGTTTTATCAATAAAATTTGTGTATCCTGTCTCTCAATTTAGTATCAGAGGTTTTAAATGTGACCAGTTGCTGCGTCTGTATTCTAGACAGAGCTGTGTGTCCTTTAATATCTACACAGAGAGGGAGAAGAAGTCTAGCCAGTCAGTAACGACAGCACAAACCATGAGAATGTTAAACTTATGTAAAGCTGTAATCAGTCATCATGTGACATTAAGATATTTGTATTAAGTTTTATGTTTAACAGGAAATCAGTAATTAAAGCTTTGTTTATGTGGAAAAATACAAAGACATGTTTAAAACTAATAGCCTCTAGGTCACAAAGGAAAATGCATTTGAATGTAAATCATTTAAGGTGGAACTTAGGAGTGGCAGAGCACCGTTAAGGAGGAAGGATGGGCTCAAATTAAATTATACAAATATATATTATTTAAGGTGGAACGGAATGGTGAAATGTAAGCTGCTGCACCATCTAAGGCAGAATGGAGTGACTAGTGTTTGGTGGTGGTAGTAGAGCTTATCAAGAACCCAAAGCACTGACAATGTTATAGCACAGGGGTGCCCAACTCCAGTCCTGGAGGGCCGGTATCCAGCAAAGTTTGGTGATTGCTCTGCTAAAACACACCCCTTAAACCTGGCAATTAACAGATGAGTTGACTTAGGTGTGTGTGAGCAGAGGTATAACCAAAATTTGCTGGATACCAGCCCTCCAGGACTGGAGTTGGGCACCCCTGTTATAGCACAAAACAAAGAACATCAAAAAACAAAGAGTCACAGCAACACAAAGAGCACTACAATGCATTACAAACAAAAATGAGAGTGCATAGAGGCCAATAAGCAGCACTGTACCATGGGAATAAAATTGGGTCCCAAGACAGACATTGTAAATACTACCAGTTTTAGAAGCTGGAGATCGCAGGTGGCTAATCAAAGTCAGCAGCCAATGGGAACGTGTTCCCTTGGTCGTCATCAGCGTTACTGCGTTATTGTATGCTGAGACGCCTTGTTTATCGTTAACAATAAAACAATAAGACTAAAACAGCATATTTGTACGCTAAAAGGCATGTGTTGACAAGAGTATCAAGATCAGCTACGTTAGCCTATCGTTAGCTTCATTTTTAGGATCTCTAGAGCTCTGCCACTGTGCTATATTTGCCCTCCCTCACAAAAAAAACGAACAAACCCACTTTACGTGCTGTGTCTCCATCTGTGAGACTGTTGCTAACTTTGGTTGATGCTGTGTGCGTTTTTCTAACCGCAGTAAAGGTGTTAAACATGAATAAACTCTGTGTTTGTATTTATCCTCTTCTCAGGTACACTGTTGACCACACCCCAACACACACCCATTGGACCACACCCAGTTACCGTGCCAACATATCGTCCCCAAGGAACGCCGGGGTACAGCTATGTGCCACCACACTGGTAAAGCCCACCTGCTAATCATGTAAGTCTAAAGGCATTGTCCTGATAAAACTGTAGTAGTTTAACACATTAGACTTTTTTAAATCAGCAATGTAGCTTTTATCAATAAAATTATGATACAAACCCATGTTATACATATACATGAAGGTAGCACTTACGAACAAATATAAATGATGTTTTAGAAATATATAATGCACTGTTAAGATCTAGATTGAGTAATTTTACTAGCATAGTGCTCTACAAAGGGAGTATGGAGTGATATGGGATTAAACCTCATGCTCTGTTTCTCTCATGCTTTGTGTTGTTTTGTTGTCTCTCTTTAAGAGCTGCTATGGCCCCCTACTGGACTGGCATGATAATGCAACCACTTTCGTATTCATCTGGACAGGGATATTTTCAAAAGCGGGGGGAGGAAGATCTTACTATATTGTTTAAATATTGGGAGAGGTAACTTTGTTAATGGGTGGAAGTGTCAGTGACTAAATTGGGAAAAAAATATAAAAGAAAATTAAACTAATCTGACTCCATACACCTAAGATATCTTAAGACTACAAACAAAAGTCAGAGAGCAAAGGCTTTAACTTCTTGATTGAAGGTTCAAAGAGGGAGAAAATGTCTAGCTATTCACTAACAACAGCTTGCCATTCAAAAGAGAGCATTATCTCCAACATGTATTTCCAAAGACGTAAACAGAGATGTAATTTTTTAGAATTCAAACACAACTGACAGATTTTACAGTGTAATAAACAGACAGCATTACCTAGGGATCTAGTTTAGCTATCAGGTAATATCAGGAGTGGGCTTTACATGTGCAAGAAATACCAATGTAGTGATGGTATTCAGAAACAAGGTTTAATAGAGTAATAATAATGTGTAAAAATTGGGGAAGGTTTTTGTCCCAAAGTCAAAAATAAGTGCTTTATTTTCTTTGTTTTCAAACAGATCTGGAGTCAAAACATCGTATGCAACTACTCAAGTCTTACATCGGCTCTCTGTGGTCAGCAGGGACACGTCCGTCTGCAAGAACAAACGAAAAAAGGGTCACTTTATGCATTCTTAATTGTTTTTGTAAAAGCTGCTTTTTTTTTTTTTATTTAAATTGAATTGTTTTTTTAATTTTTTCTCCTGTTTTGTCTTAGTATTCTGGGCCTGTGTTTTTTGAATTAGATAATTTTTTTTTTGTGTTTTTGGGGTGTTTTTTTAATTTAATTTTTTCTGTAATACCACAATTCTTGATGACCAACTCCTTCGGAAAACTCCAGAATGATTTTGACTAATCACAGCTTTTGAAATTTGATTTGATCTTTTCCATCTGTAGGAATGTACGTGGCACAATACCGTCATCAACAACGTGCTCGAGTTATGCTGCCAAATTTTATAACTTTTAGATATTAGTACAGGGTTGTTTTTTGGTGAATTTTTTTTTTTTTTTTTAATTTATTTATGTCAAATTTAATTCATTTCCCATCTCCCTCATACTTAACCCTTTTCAGAAGGGCTGTTTTTCAGAGTTGATTTAATTTGGTTCTGTGAATTCATATTTAAATCCCACCGTTTTTTGCATTCATACACTAGCTTCGATAACAAGGGTGTCTTCCAGCTTGTAGCAGTTTATTAGGAACACATTTGTAATAAATATATCGCATTAGGGCCAGTGAGATGTGGTTTAAACTTCATTAGGACATCGAGAGCTCTCAGTGATCTCTGTTTATGTTATTCGCTTTGTAGAGGACGCTGGAGTGAGCTGCTTTCTTTTTTAGTTCCCTTGGGATTAGAGTTAAAGCTTCTAATTACCACATGCGTATTATATATATATATAGGTGTGTGCATATAAGTGCTTTTGCGGAGGCATGCAATTGCACAGATGCTGGAACACACTAAAAATACACATTTAAAGAAAAAAATCCAAAAACATGATGTAAAATATGGAATGGAATCTGTCTGTGGCACTTAGCTGAAAGAAAATGGCCAAAAGTGAGGTCAGTTCATTTCAAGTAAATCAAAAGGAGCAGGGGCTTCATTAGGGCTCCATTTTACAGTGGCCCTGAGTCAAAACATAGCTGTAATTATCAAAGAGGAAGTGACGACTTTAAGAACACAGAAACTAAAGACAAGAACGTTGACTATTAATGGGACCACAAAATCAAAGGATGAAAAGGGGATAAACAAGGGCACCAAAAATGAGATGAGAATGAAGGAAAAACAGGGATATGACAGTGTTTAATGGGAATATATAACACTAAAGGGGAGGACAGGAGAACAGAAAACTGAAAGATGAGAAAGCTACAATATTAAAGGGGACTAGCAAAAGACAAGAACACTACAAAATGCAAAAAGATAAAAAGACAAAACATGACATTACTGGTGAGGATGCATGAACATTAACTGAAAACTCAGCATCACAAAAATAATGTATTTTTAGTATAGTCATGTTCCTACATCTTTTTTCCTCCTAGTTGTTATTGTGTGTAATTGACTCTCTGGGCCACTGTAGATTGTACAGAAAAAGGATCAAATTCATCCTTCCTTTCTCTGTCTCTGGACCTGGGTAAAAGGGTGAGTCTTAAAGGAGAACATTTAGACCCCGTTCTGTCTAATGCCTTTGTATAGTGATAATTTTTCATGCATAAATATTCCCTAAATTATCCCGCATAGAAACCCAGTACAGAAGCATAGAGAAACTTACGAGCAGTTGTTAAATTCTTGGAAACATTTGGAATATGACACTATTTAACATGATTTTAAAACTATATTGCGGTGTGACTGTGAAAATACAGAAACAAGTGTAAATCGATTCAGGGAACAGGTTATTAAAAGCTAATTTCCCTAAAATCCCCATTCTTGTGCAGCCTATTCATAATATGTTATATTTACCCAGCTAGAATTAGATTTAAGATGACATATACTTCAATAAAGTTTGTAATGCTGGGCAAAATGATGTACAAATCATTTAAACCATATATTTAATTGTACAATGTATCAATACAATAATTCAAATGTTCAAGCTGAGAAGTTTTGGGGGGTTTTTGAAAAATATAAGCCCATTTTGAATTTGATGGCTACAAAAAATGGTTATGACATGATTGTGGTTCAAAAGAGCAGAGTCAATTTTGTGAAAACTGCAAGAATCACATTTCTCAACTTAAAATTCTGCAGTAAATATACCATTAAAATATTCAGGGAATCTGAGGAAATCTCTGTATGGAAGAGACAAGGCCCATGGCCAACACCAGCTGGCTGTAGTTTTAAGAAACTCTTCCCAAAACCATTGTCTGTCAACACAGTTCATCACTGTTCATAACGCCAGTTGAAATTTACAGACGTAAATCAGAAACTGCACAATTCTATTTGGAAAATGGAGGGTTAAAAAGGAGGAGGACCATTCGATGTACAGTTCAAAAGCCATTAGTGCACATGGCATGGGTGACATTAAGGCTCCGTTAATGCTGAGTGATATAGACCTCTTTTGGAGCAACATGTTGCTATCTGTTTATTTCAGAAGACAAGGCCAATCCACAATCTACTTTGATTACAACAGCATAGCTTCTTAGTGAAAGTATCCAGGTGCTAAAGTAGTTCACACCTGTCGCATGTTGAAAACAATTGGTGTATTATGAAATGACAAACACTAAAATGGAGACCCTGAGCTGTTGAGCGTCTGAAATCCTGTAACGAGTAAGAATCAGAAAACCTTTCTCTTTCCAAACTACAGCAATTGGTCTCCTCACTTCCCAAAGGTTTACTGAGTATATTTAAAAGAAGAGAAGATGCAGCACAGTGGTGAAACCACCCCTGTCCCAACTTCTTTGGAACAAGTTGCTGACATCAAATTCAAAATGGGCAAATATAAATAAATAGTAAACGTCCGGTTTCAACATTTGAAATGTTGTCATTTCACTGTTTTAATAAATATAGTGTTTGAATTATTTGCACATCATTGCAATCTGTATGTTTTTATTTACATTTGCATTTACATTCTGCACAGAATCCCAGTTTTAATGAGGCTATATTCTTAGAATTATTCTTTAGAGAAACAATAATGACAAAGAAATGAAGACAGCTTAATGATTTTTAAACATTTCTTTTGATACTACAGTTATACAAAAGCTTACCTAACTCTAAAACAGGCCTGAGTTCTACAGATTTATTTGGAAATAACTTTCTCTTCACATACATCATAGTGTTCTGTTGACAAAATTTAACAACTGCTCATTGACTTGCAGTAAACAGATTCATTTATAGGTTTTATGTACTTTTTTGAAGTAGAGAGAAGGGTTTCAGATTATCCACAACTGGAGATTAGATTAAAGAAATGTTGAATTGTTCCTTTAAGTGTTCCCCTCTGTCATGGGCCCTAATGAGAACTGGTGTTGTTCAATGCAATAATATACAGAGACGAATGGCCCATATTTGTATTTTTTTTTTTTTTAAAAAAGGGGGACAAAGATCCATGAGTTACCTGTAATTTGAGACATATCAGTTATTCTGATCAGATATATCGAGTCATATCAGCCTGATGAAGCATTGCATACAGAAAAATATAACTTCATAACCAAGTATATGGTACAGTCTCTTATTTAATGAGCTAATAAATAAAGTCCAGTATTTACTATGGTACCCGTTAGTCTTGATAACGTATTTTTTTGGAAGTGATATTATCCTCGATAAACAGTATTGTTCGTTTTTTAGCTACTCAGCCACTATCGGAGTATATTTAAGCTGAAGAAGGAGAGATGACGTGGAGATTAATATTAATAACAATAACACAGTTATGGCATGTATTATGCAGGAGAATGCAGTGGACCCTTGCCCTTTAAAGCATGGTGCATCATGTCAATCGCAGCTTCACTTGCTACTAAATTGAGAGTGAAAATGGGGAGAATGAGAGAAAGCACCTATAAATATTCATATTTCACAGTTTAATGTATAAAAAATATATATTAAACCAAGCCCTGAGAGTTATTGCCTGGCTTTCATATTAAAAACAAACTCAAAAAAATTACCTTCCGTTATTACCTTACCTCTCACGTTCCACATTACCCTGGTTTTGCGTTACAATTCTGTATGTAACATTACCTCTTATCTCTGAATATTTCAATGTATAGCTTTCTAGATTTCACTGTGACTGAGTGCGATAATGTTTTCCAAATGATTTTGGAGCATTTCTATTGCCCTGTTCAGTTTGAAATAATTCAGCATGTATTTGTTATTATTGCCAGAGAGGATTCGAAGGGTTAAAACGTATATAAAATTGCTCCTAATTGAATTATATTCGTGTCCAAGTGAAAAACAATTCATGAAATTTTACCGAAATGTATTCCATTCAAAACCAAAATATTCACGCTTAGTCTGACTCCGGTCGTACCCTCCTGGTATTAAAACATGCTAGTGATATATATATATATATACCTACTGGTGTTCTTTATACATTTACATACCAGTATATGCATTTGATGTAGAACCAGGGGCCTGAATGAATAGGTTAACACTTTAAAAACAAACTTTTCATTACCTCACTCTATCTCTCTTTCCCCCTCTCTCCTTCTTCTCTCCTTTACGAAATCCCCCTCTCATCTGCAGGACAGTGTTACGGTGAAGCAGTGAAATATATATTTTGTAAACGTTTGCAACAGATCCGTTCGTAATGCGAGACTTAATCAATGCAATTTAAAAGTTCTGAAAGGGTTCACTGGTCCAGGACTGAAATAAAAACTAAATACCGGTCGACTTTTGTTGGTTGTGATGAAGTTTAAATCTTTAAAATATACATAAAACTCTAGGATTTTCTGCTGATATTTTACACTAAGAAGAAATGAACAGTCAAAATTCGTTTGCAATGAAAGCTCACTGTAATTAAAGCGCTTTTTAACGTGTTATTTAAGGTTTTCATTGATGATTGATGTTCATGTTTATTTTGATTAGATCTTTACGCTTGGATCCGGAGAGTGGTGTGTAACAGTGCATTTTGCCGAGGGACATTTCACAGCACAAGTCTACGAGGGGTTTCTCTTCTCTCTTTACGTGTGTTTAAACAGGAATCCCACTGGATTTCCAACATTCTCCACAGCTGCTTGAGATTTAAGAAGCATTTAACTCTTGTTTACCAGTGTGAACAGAAACATTAACTCCCTGTAGAACGTTGGTGAACCAAGAAAATGGGGGATGTGTTTGTTGCACGGGACGTTTAAATAAACGAGAAAATAGAGGTTACAAAGGATTTCTTTAGATTGTTTTTAATATTAATTAAACATTTCCTTAATTTACATCATTCCATAAACCATTAAGTATTAAGTTCGACATTGAATTAACTTTATACAAATGTGTATGATGTTTCCATTTCAAGGGAAGTTACTGCTAAAAGTAAGTAACTACAAAATTAAATAGAAGATAGTATTGATAATAATATATATTACTGAATGTGGAAATGATGCGCACATTTGTATTAAGCATCATTTTTTTTAGGTGAATGCAGCGAATAAATAAAGGTTTTTCTTCAGAAGTAGATACCCGTTTGGCCACTTTGGGCCACGCAGGTTTGTGACGCAAACATCACGAAATTGAAATGCATTGAATTTACTCTTTTAATAAATAGAATAATTTCCATATCAACAGTTATTCCTAAAATAAGCTACAAAGTGAAATGTAAGATTGCTTTGATATATTTTTTTGAATGTGGAAATGATGTACACTTTTGAACTGTACATTCGTTGAATTAAATTTTTGTGCGTTTTTTTTTTCTCAGAAACATTTTTAAAACTTGTGTTTATTTTCCCGTTGCCAAATGACAGTTGCGTATTCTTTCTTTCTTTTACATTTGATGTTAACACACAGTTATGGCTTAAGATCTGTGCCAAAAGTGTTTGTATTTGTAAATCACATTTGTACTGACAATAAATAGATTTATGGAATTTTACTGTTTGTTAATCCTTCTCCTAGTCATATTATTATTATTATTATTATTATTATTATTACAGACACAAAATGTGACAGAAACAAAGCTATTTACTACATGTATGAATGTACACATACCTACATACAGCTACAAAGACTTTGCACAGATCTGAGGCCATGGCAACCCTAATGACCAGACCCTTATTAATTGTCATTACATTTTATAATAATGACACTATAAACAGCAATACAGCTTCACTGAGTATTTTGATATTTATTTAAAAGAAAATGCCATATTTGAGGAAGATAACTGTTGAGAGGATTCAAATTAATAATAATAATAATATTAATTTATATATATATATATATTCAGGAACTCAAGGAGGCTTACAATTTGTACAACACAATGAAAACCAGATAACACATACTCATACATACACAGCAGGACAGGACACAGCAGATCCCCCACATGGGGGCAGCTATGTTTAAAGCCAGAATCTCTGATACATCCAGGCCACTAGGGGTCCTGCTTCTTTAACAGAAGAGTAACCTGTTGTTACATTTAAAGGTGTAAACTCTCAACCTTTTTCACATTTTCTGTTCTTAACACTAAAAACTGAAATGTAAGAATCTATAAACAGTTCAGTTTACGGGTGTTAATCCACATCTTCTGTTCAGACCATATCCATTTGTTTTTGTCTTTATTTATTTATTTTATTAGCCTAATAGGATGGTCCACAGGCCTAACACAGTATTAACTCCAACAACCCCCCAGTCCTTGCAGTTGTTCTTTGTGTATACAGAAAAAAAATGTTTAAAACAAGGCAACTTTTACATCGTATCCTTTTTTTCTCCTATTTAAGTCTTAGAAAAGAATATTTGAATTCATGTTTTATGTATAAATGTCAGTGTTTTATTGGGAGACTAAAATGAAAAACAGGAAAAAACTTGGTGTTATTGGTAATTATTCATACAGATTACAATTTGCTTTCTTACAATGGAGGAAAACACAATCAATGGATTTGTTGATTTTTATACAGATGCAGAGGGAAGATACACAGATCTGAGGATCCACTTATAGAATTATAATTCTACACACTTAAAAATGACGGTACTATAAGGGTTCTTTAGTGAATAAAATGGGTCTATTTAGAACCCTGAATATCTGAAGAAGCTTTTTTCATGATTAAAGGGTTCTTTGCCTCATGAAGGGGTTCTTCAGATTCATAGAGGATGTGCTATACAAGGTTCTATACAGAACCTTTCAGAAAAGGGTTCTGTATGGCATCAAACAAAAATGTTCTATTGTAATAAACCTAACATCTTAACAATATAAGAGCCCTTTTCTAAAAGGTGCTATATTAAACCATTCAAATTAATCTGAAGAACCCTTTAATCAAACAAAATGTTTAAAATGGTATTCAGGGTTCTATATAGAACCTGTTCCTTTAATGCAGAACCTATTGTAGGACCATCGTTTTTAAGAGTTTTAAAGGAAAAAAATATTAAAACACTCCCCTCTGGTCACTGTGTCGGACCACATCATTTTCTTATATCTGTAACGACTCTCAGAACTGAATGTGGCAGTCAGATGAGGCAAGAAGACCCTGGTCAGGCTTGTGATATGAAGTGTAAATCTGTTGTTATGAATTTTGTTACTTTTTAATTGTAATTTTTATTTTATTTTATTTTTTATTTTTTTGGAAGATCAGTTAATGATCTCAGTGACAGAATTAAGCCAAGTTTGTAATTGTATAATATTTACTGTAAAATGTAGAACATTCAATAACTATTAAATTTTTTCCCAAAAAAAATGAATACTGTGTTTTTGAATCTGTTTCTTGTCTCATATATAGTAGTATTAATAATTTATTATATAGTCATATAGTCTTTAACCTATGTAATAACATGTTTATTTTTCATTCATTCATGCATTATCTGTAACCCTTATCCAGTTCAGGGTCGCGGTGGGTCCAGAGCCTACCTGGAATCATTGGGCGCAAGGCAGGAATACACCCTGGAGGGGGCGCCAGTCCTTCACAGGGCAACACAGACACACACACATTCACTCACACACTCACACCTACGGACACCTACCAATGTTTTTTTTTGGACTGTGGGAGGAAACCGGAGCACCCGGAGGAAACCCACGCAGACACAGAGAGAACACACCACACTCCTCACAGACAGTCACCCGGAGGAAACCCACGCAGACACAGGGAGAACACACCACACTCCTCACAGACAGTCACCCGGAGGAAACCCACGCAAACACAGGGAGAACACACCAGACTCCTCACAGACAGTCACCCGGAGAAAACCCACACAGACACAGAGAGAACACACCACACTCCTCACAGACAGTCACCCGGAGGAAACCCACGCAGACACAGAGAGAACACACCACACTCCTCACAGACAGTCACCCAGAGAAAACCCACACAGACACAGGGAGAACACACCACACTCCTCACAGACAGTCACCCGGAGGAAACCCACGCAGACACAGAGAGAACACACCACACTCCTCACAGACAGTCACCCGGAGGAAACCCACGCAGACACAGGGAGAACACACCACACTCCTCACAGACAGTCACCCAGAGAAAACCCACACAGACACAGAGAGAACACACCACACTCCTCACAGACAGTCACCCGGAGGAAACCCACGCAGACACAGAGAGAACACACCACACTCCTCACAGACAGTCACCCAGAGAAAACCCACACAGACACAGGGAGAACACACCACACTCCTCACAGACAGTCACCCGGAGGAAACCCACGCAGACACAGAGAGAACACACCACACTCCTCACAGACAGTCACCCGGAGGAAACCCACGCAAACACAGGGAGAACACACCACACTCCTCACAGACAGTCACCCGGAGAAAACCCACACAGACACAGAGAGAACACACCACACTCCTCACAGACAGTCACCCGGAGGAAACCCACGCAGACACAGAGAGAACACACCACACTCCTCACAGACAGTCACCCAGAGAAAACCCACACAGACACAGGGAGAACACACCACACTCCTCACAGACAGTCACCCGGAGGAAACCCACGCAGACACAGAGAGAACACACCACACTCCTCACAGACAGTCACCCGGAGGAAACCCACGCAGACACAGAGAGAACACACCACACTCCTCACAGACAGTCACCCAGAGAAAACCCACACAGACACAGGGAGAACACACCACACTCCTCACAGACAGTCACCCGGAGGAAACCCACGCAGACACAGGGAGAACACACCACACTCCTCACAGACAGTCACCCGGAGAAAACCCACACAGACACAGGGAGAACACACCACACTCCTCAGACAGTCACCCGGAGGAAACCCACGCAGACACAGGGAGAACAGGTCCCTGGAGCTGTGTGACTGTGACACTAACCTTCTGCGCCACCGTGCCGCCCTTTTATTTTTCATTATATTGAATAAATATGTGTATTATATAGTTTTTTTTTTCTTCTCTGTCAATTTGTGATTTTTATTATTATTATTTATTTAATATTATATATTTATTTTATATTATTATTTATTATTAATATTACAGTTGACTATTTAATAATAACAATGTTGCATGTTTTTACAATCTTACATTTTCTACATGTAGTTATCACTGCCAAATATTCCTTATACTCTTCCCAGAAAAGCTACAGAAATTAGTCTTATGTTGTTTTGAATCTGAATGGAATAGACATCTAAAGGCGTAGTTCACTATTGTAATCCAATAACACTTTTTATAAATTTCAGAATATCTTTTCTCATCATTTGATAGTTCTCTGGTCTGTCTGTGCGCTCGAAACCGGTCTAAGCCCCAAGGGAGGTAAATGAGTGAAAAAACAAAATGGCTCGTGTCAGGGGCATTTAGAGCTGTTTTAAACAACGGAGAGAACTCCAATCATTAAAAAGTACAAACAGAAATGAGGATTGCTCTATTCCTTCTCCATTTGTGGGTGAAACTAGGGTGACCAGATCCGAGATGGTGAAAAGAAGCTCACGCCTCCGGGGGGTGCTATGTGTGCTTTTAGGTCCTTTACACCTTTATTTGCTACACAAAACATGGGAATTTCTTTTTTAATTCATCCAAGAACTTACATTTACGTTTCGGCATAGCTGCTCGAGATGAGGGTGGGTACATGAGCTTTGCCTGAGGTAAACAAGGACTACTGACGTGCAGACTGAGACTGACCAATTAAATGTTTACAGAGAAGGTTATCGACCAATAACGGTAGCGCTACAGTCAGACCGTCCAATCCGAAGATTTTAGGCTACTTCATCACGCCCCCTTCTCACTCAAGCGAACCAATCGGAGTAGGGGAGGGCGGGACTAGTTTGTGAACGAAACTTCTCGAAGTTCTATGTAAGCTCTAGAAAAACAACATCCCGGACGTTTGTGAAATTCCGGCCGGACATTTTTTTAAGTCTAAATAAGAGGACGTGTCCGGGTAAAAGAAGACGTCCACTTAAATCACTTACTTTTGCTGTTTCGGATCACTTACGGTGGAAATGTCTCTGAGCTCAAGAGACAGATTACTGAAAGTGCAATAAAACTAAACAACTACAAATGAATAAAACCTTACAAACAATTTAAACTTACATTAAAGTTAAAATTACAAACAACAGCCATTTTTTCCCCCCAAACACGCCGTTCCACCTTAAAAAACGTGTTTTTTTTAACGTTGAAATGTAAAATCAACAATTACAGTACACAGTAATTATCAAAGTTAAAAAATGACTAAAAACCCTAACATTTAACACTCAATTCTAGAAATGGATTGAAATTTTAGATGTTTTATGTGGGTTTTATCACAGTTAATATCATAATTACACACACGGAGTTTGTCCACTATGTAATAATGTTTCTGAAGAAAAAGTGGAATGTGTTGAAACATTGATTTCTCAGCAACTTTCACTTCTTTGTTTTATGGCCTGCAGCTTCCAGGGTGAAGAAATACTACCAACCTTCACATGTATCTGTTAACCACAAAAATGCAGACAGTCTCAGCAAGTGCCACAGACTGCCCTCAGGACTCTTTACCTAATTTAATTAATTTAAATAGAATTACTTTTATTTAATTAGAAATAAAATTAAATTATTAAAACTTAAGGTTTATTTTTTCAAACTGAGCTCAACTGAAACTGTGATTGGTCAGAGCCACCCCCGAGACCCCTGAGGGCAGTCACAAACCCCAGGGATAAAACCCTTAATGTACTATGTACATACTGGCATACATTGCCAGCAATATTCTGTTTCCTGGATCATGTCGTGTGCAGACATTGTGTAATTTTCCATTGACCTTTTCTTGAACTACCTGTTTCCAGTAAAACATATTGCAGCATTGAGCAGTAGTCTGCTTCATGCTCATGTGATAAGGCCTTGGAAAACAGCAAGGTAGATGTAGATTTGCATCAGCCCACATATGAAGTAATAGTGATCAATATGCAAGTAATAAGTAAAGAATGTTAGTTATGTCAGCGTGAAGACCATGTGCTTCCTCTGGTCATCTGAATGAGATTTAACCTTATCCCTGCTGCTCAATACCCTTTCAATAAAAGGTAAATAATACGAGATAACATTCGGATATTTCTTATAAGGGTGGCGTTGGTGTGTGATCGCAAATGATCCATGACCGAGCTCATCGTTCTCTTTTAGCTTCAGTGAAGGGGATTTAAATAATAAGAGGACAGCTCAAAAATGAGAACACACACACCTCCCCTCAGGCTGTGTTCTAACAGCAATGTGTTTGTGTGTACGTGTGTGTGACAGTCACTTAAATACACTTTCCCTTTTCTTTCCCTTTTCTTCAGACATGCACTAAATCCTGTTTTACTTACACAAGAAAGCCCAGCAACGCCTCTACGTTCTGCGAAGGCTGAAGAAGCTCGTCTCCCCCCTCCAATTCTCACCACTTTCTACAGAGGAGTCATCGAGAGCATCATGACCAGCTGCATCACTGTCTGGTTTGGAAACTGCACTGGGGCAGATCGCAAGTCCCTCCAGCGGATCGTGAGGACAGCTGAGTAGATTATCGGTGTCTCTTCCCTCCATTACAGACATCTACACCACTCGCTGCACCCGCAAAGCACTCAGCATTGTGGGAGATCACACACACCCTTCACACACACTCCTCAACCTACTGCCGTCTGGAAAAAGGTATCGAAGCATTCGAGCCCTCACATCCAGACTCCGTTAACAGCTTCTTCCCACATGCTATCAGACTCCTGAACATCTAGAGACTGAGACTGGACTGAAGAAGCACACAAACACACACACACACACACACACTTCATCACGCAAACACTGGTCTGTTGGACTGGAAATGAGTGTACTGTTTACACATATCCTGTTTACGTCATGGTTACATCCAGTTACCGTTTACAGCACAGATACACTTTAAATTGCAGTGTCTCTCTCCCTCACCCCCTCTGTACTTATGGTTTTGTATTGTCTTGTATTGTCTTGTACTGTAAGGTCATTGTTTTGTATTTTCTTAGCCATATCTTTTGCACTTTAAGTGTATGCACTGTTTTATGTTGCACTAGCTTTGCACTAGTTGTGTATTGTCTTATGTAGCACCCTGGTCCTGGAGGAACGCTATTTCGTTTCACTGTGTACTGTAAACACTGTATACTGCTGAAATGACAATAAACTTCTTGAACTTGAACTTGAACTTGAACACATACTTTGGAATGCACTGTACCGTATTGTACTTGTACATTTCAACTGGGAATTTCAATCCACCATATGTTTTACTCCATATTTAATTATGATGAAATATGTGAAGGTAACAACTCACTCCATTAACACAGTGCTATATTAACGCTAAAGTTTTATAAAGTTTTAAAATAAAGATTAAAAGATTCACCATGAACCTAAAAGTCTAAATTTTGATGCAATCAGACAAAAACTGTTTCTCAGTGCTAATTTTGGATAATTCATTCATTCATTATCTGTAACCCTTATCCAGTTCAGGGTGGGTCCGGAGACTACCTGGAATCATTAGGCGCAAGGCAGGAATACACCCTGGAGGAGGCGCCAATCCTTCACAGGGCGACACACACACACTTACTCACACACTCACACCTATGGACACTTCTGAGATGCCAATCCACCTACCAACGTGTGTTTTTGGACTGTGGGAGGAAACCGGAGCACCCGGAGGAAACCCATGCAGACACAGGGAGAACACACCACACTCCTCAGAGACAGTCACCTGGAGGAAACCCATGCAGACACAGGGAGAACACACCACACTCCTCACAGACAGTCACCCGGAGCAGGACTCGAACCCACAACCTCCAGGTCCCTGTAGCTGTGTGGCTGTGCCACTGTGCCGCCCTAATTTTGGATAAGTATAATTTAATTAAAATTAAAAAAATAACTCTGTAGTTGGGTAAAATAAAGTGCATTTCCTGAAGTAATTGCAGCGACTGCGGCTTTAGTGCTAATCCAGTATTGCTAGGTTGTCGCTAGAGTATTCCAGGTGGTTGCAATTGTGTCATTTGTTTGCTAGGTCAATGCAATTTTCAATTTTCTTAGGGTATTTGCGTTTGTTGCTCTCGTGGTTGCTAAGTTGTTTATAGTGTTCCAGATGGTTGCTACTGACTCGCTAGCTAATTGTGATGGTGTTGCTTTGTGCTAAACTATTGCCAAGTAGCTGTTAAGTGGTTTCCAGATCGCTGGGTTATATCGCTGTCTAGTATGGTTAACCCTGTATGGTTTTTCATGCCTGCTTTATGGTTGCTAGGGTGCTGCCAGGTGTTTTGAGTTATTTTTAGGGCTTTGCTTGAAGCCTGCTGAAGTATTCCAGGTGGTTACATGGGTACTATTATGTGCTTGTTTTAGTGTTCCAGATGATTAGGCTTACTATGATGTTCCAGATTACTGCTAGAGTGTTGCCAGTTGTTTGGTGTTCTTGACCTGGTATTTTAAGTGGTTTCTCAGATGGTATCGCTAGGTGTGGGTCATATGTTCCACAGCTTTTTGGGTGTAAAACAATAATGAAAAGATACATATTTTTAAACAATGGTAATCTGGTTTTGTCACTTCAAGTTCTTTGTTACATTACAGTAGATGTGTCATTGTAGGAAAAAGGCTAAAATATGCTGAACATCTGTGTTACTCAATAGCAGGCTTATCAGACAATGGCCTTTAGTATTAAATATCCCACTTGATATGAAAACATGAAAACGGAAAATAATATTTACTAAGTGATAACTCCTTTTATGAAATGAATGTTTACAAAAGAAGCTACCATTCTCAGAATTTCTCTCATTCCAGGGACATGTTAGAGCAGGTTTAAAAGGATCCTTGTGATCTTTGACCCCAGTAGAAGTGTATAAAAACCCTCCAGCAATGTGTTTAAGAGCAGTGGGACTGTGTTCTCTCGGGTAATAGATTTCCATCTAAAACCTGTTGATGAGTTGGAGTGATGTTTATGATCCAGAACTATACTCATCCTTATCAGCGTTTGGATATCATTAATGTTTATGTGGCTGAATGCCATCAAACCCTGAGATTATCAAAAAACGTTATCATTAAAAAAATAAATGAATAATACAGAAGCACAATAATTTTGCAGTGTGTTAGCTTGGATCGTTTGCTTGCAATATTAACTTCTTAACAATTTCATCATTTAAAAGGTCCAGTGACATTCAGAGTGTATCTGGGTTGCAGCAATTGTGTTTACCACAGCATTCATTCATTCATTCATTATCTGTAACCGTTTATCCAGTTCAGGGTCGCGGTGGGTCCAGGGCCTACCTGGAATCATTGGGCGCAGGACTGGAATACACCCTGGAGGGGGCGCCAGTCCTTCACAGGGCAACACACACACTCACACCTTCTGACACTTTTTGAGTCGCCAATCCACCTACCAACGTGTGTTTTTGGACTGTGGGAGGAAACCGGAGCACGCAGACACAGAGAGAACACACCACACTCCCCACAGACAGTCACCTGGAGGAAACCCACGCGGACACAGAGAGAACACACCAACTCCTCACAGAGAGTCACCTGGAGGAAACCCACGCAGACACAGAGAGAACACACCAACTCCTCACAGACAGTCACCCGGAGGAAACCCACGCAGACACAGAGAGAACACACCAAACCCTCGCAGTCACCCGGAGGAAACCCACGCAGACACAGAGAGAACACACCACACTCCTCACAGACAGTCACCCGGAGGAAACCCACGCAGACACAGAGAGAACACACCAAACCCTCGCAGACAGTCACCCGGAGCGGAAATCGAACCCACAACCTCCAGGCCACAGCATGTTAAAAATAAGCCCAATCATTGTCGCATTTACATTTACATTTACGGCATTTAGCAGCTGCTCTTATACGGAGCAACTTTCAAAAGTGCTTTATTTTCAGAATTTGTATAATACAAACAGGTTAGAATCTAAAATCCCACTGCCAGAACAAGACCAGTGCTGTTTTATATAAAGACATTAAAAAGAGTTAAACACCGCTTAAAGGAATACAATGCAGGGTTTGGCTTTTTTTCTCTCCTGAGCTCCCCCTGCCTGCTGCCGGGTGTAATTCACGCTTACAGTACTGTCGTGAAATCAAATCTTACACCCATCTCTCTCTCTCTCTCTCTCTCTCTCTCTCTCTCTCTCTCTCTCTCACACACACACACACACACACACACGTGTATGCACTGTTTTATGTTTACACTAGCTTTGCACTAGTTGCACTTTAAAGTTGTGTATTATTTTATGTAGCACCTTGGTCCTGGAGGAACGCTATTTCGTTTCACTGTGTACTGTAAACACTGTATACTGCTGAAATGACAATAAACTTCTTGAACTTGAACTTGAACACACACACACACGCATGCACATAAAAAAGACACTCTCCCTGTTTCTCTCACACAGATAAACACACACCTAGGGATATTACCATCAGTCACAAACGGCTCTCTGTATCTGCTGATGTTGAGCGGGAGGGATGTGTGTTGTTACAACCATAAAATGTAACTTTGGTGGTACTTCAACCTTTATAACCACACAGCAACCACAGAAATGCACCTATTACTAGATTCGGTGTCCAACGAAAGTGAGCTAATAATAACAGGAAGAACACACCACACTCCTCACACACAGTCACCCGGAGGAAACCCACGCAGACACAGGGAGAACACACCACACTCCTCACACACAGTCACCCGGAGGAAACCCACGCAGACACAGGAAGAACACACCACACTCCTCAAAGACAGTTACCCGGAGGAAACCCACGCAGACACAGGAAGAACACACCACACTCCTCAAAGACAATTACCCAGAGGAAACCCACGCAGACACAGGGAGAACACACCACACTCCTCACAGACAGTCACCCGGAGGAAACCCACACAGACACAGGGAGAACACACCAGACTCCTCACAGACAGTCACCTGGAGGAAACCCACGCAGACACAGGGAGAACACACCACACTCCTCACAGACAGTCACCCGGAGGAAACCCACACAGACACAGGAAGAACACACCACACTCCTCAAAGACAATTACCCGGAGGAAACCCACGCAGACACAGGGAGAACACACCACACTCCTCACAGACAGTCACCTGGAGGAAACCCACGCGGACACAGAGAGAACACACCAACTCCTCACAGAGAGTCACCTGGAGGAAACCCACGCAGACACAGAGAGAACACACCAACTCCTCACAGACAGTCACCCGGAGGAAACCCACGCAGACACAGAGAGAACACACCAAACCCTCGCAGTCACCCGGAGGAAACCCACGCAGACACAGAGAGAACACACCACACTCCTCACAGACAGTCACCCGGAGGAAACCCACGCAGACACAGAGAGAACACACCAGACTCCTCACAGACAGTCACCTGGAGGAAACCCACGCAGACACAGAGAGAACACACCACACTCCTCAAAGACAGTTACCCGGAGGAAACCCACGCAGACACAGGGAGAACACACCACACTCCTCAAAGACAGTTACCCAGAGGAAACCCACGCAGACACAGGAAAAACACACCACACTCCTCACAGACAGTCACCCAGAGGAAACCCTTGCAGACACAGGAAAAACACACCACACTCCTCAAAGACAGTCACCCGGAGGAAACCCACGCAGACACAAAATGGATTTCGATTTTTTTGGTCCTTTCTTTAGTGTTGATGTTTTAGTGAAATGATGAACACAATTCTTTTTAGTTATTAGTTTCCACAGTTCTTAAACCCATCTCTTGTTTGTTCGTGTATGAGCAGTTTTCCTCAAACTGGGCACCTGGTCAAGCTTCAAGTCTGGGGACGAGAGGGAGGAGACAGAAATCTCTCTCCTCTGTTTTGAATCTGTATTGTAGTTCCCATTTCACACGCTTTGAGTCAGTAATACAGACTGCTACTTTAAAACTTGTAAAAGGAGGAGGGGTGTTATTTTTTTCAGAGGTGAGTGGTGAAAATGTCTTTGCGCACTTTTTAGACGCTCCCTTACACCCTGAGGCGCTGAGTGTGAGTGTTTCTGATCCGCTCACTTCAGCCGCAGTCGCCGGAGAAACGTTAAGGAGTGAGCTTTGCTCTTTTTGTGTGTGAACTGTGGATTCTGGGCTTTTGTTCTGACTGGGACAGGTTTATCTGCGCTGTTTATTTTTATCTCTCGAGAGGTCAGCTCCACTGTACGAGCGCCTGCCTGTGCGCGTGGTCAAACAGCGCGAGGAGCTCCGGGGGAATTTTGTGGATTACAGTTCAGGAATAAATCATTAAAATTCTCCTTTAATGATTCAGCCAGGTCCCACCCAGATTGTACTTTGTTTAAATGATGTTTAACTAACACATTAAACATCGTTTTTTACTACAAACGGCAGAGAAACAAGGTAAGTGCTAATTTACATTCATTCAAACGGAACAACTCAGTAAACAGAGACATGGGTTTAATGTTGACATATATTTTAGTTTATAAGTCCAACAAAAACAAAGTGTCCATGTTTATTTTGCACTGAAACAACTGACCTGTGGGTTACGGAGGGCATGTAAAATGATAGCGACTGTGGCAAACTACCGCTTTCCATAAAACCGGTACCGATATTGTTTCCTTGAGATTTGGCCGATAATGACACCTTCCGGTATTAATTTTTTTTAAACATCCTTTAATTTAAATGAGCCCTTTGCCCCCAAATCACTAACTAATATTATCAGTACTTATTGAGATTAAAGTGCCCATTTTTATAATTAATTGTATTTTTAACTGTAAAACATGATTCAAATCTGAATATTAAAAATTGTAGTCGATATGATCAGTTTACATTGATTTCTGTTCATCTGCTTCATCTTACACTTCACTTATTTTGTCTGGAATTGATTTAGGAATCAGCAATATATTCACACAGAAGCAGTTTAGTTGTAGATGTGTGTAACTAAAACACGTTTGTTTCTTTTTTGGACAAGCAATCTTATCGTGAAGGAAAAAGTTTGACCAAATGTATAGACATATACACCTACATTATATTTAAGGCACTTCTCTCTGTGTCTGTGTGGGTTTCCTCCGGGCGACTGTCTGTGAGGAGTGTGGTGTGTTCTCTCTGTGTCTGTGTTGGTTTCCTCCGGGTGACTGTCTGTGAAAAGTGTGGTGTGTTCTCCCTGTGTCTGCGTGGGTTTCCTCCGGGTGACTGTCTGTGAGGAGTGTGGTGTGTTCTCCCTGTGTCTGCGTTGGTTTCCTCCGGGTGACTGTCTGTGAGGAGTGTGGTGTGTTCTCCCTGTGTCTGCGTGGGTTTCCTCCGGGTGCTCCGGTTTCCTCCCACAGTCCAAAAACACACGTTGGTAGGTTGATTGGCGACTCAAAAGTGACCGTAGGTGTGAGTGAATGTGTGTGTGTCTGTGTTGCCCTGTGAAGGACTGGCGCCCCCTCCAGGGTGTATTCCAGCCTTGCGCCCAATGTTTCCAGGTAGGCTCTGGACCCACCGCAAACCTGAATTGGATATGCGTTTACAGATAATGAATGGATGGATGACTTGCAAAGATGCTTTGCTGGTAGCTAGTTTCTATAAGGCTAGAATCCAAAAGATACATAGAAGCATAGATACAGCCCAAAACAGAATTTAATATGGATAGACACACAATGCTCATATGCTACACTTTTCCTGAATATCAACTGAAGTATGGCATGACTATAATCGTACGTGCAAGATAAAGATTGATTTAAATACTCTCTTGAAAGAAATGAAACTTCAGTCTGTGCTGGAAGACAGCAAGCGACTCTGATATTGGGATCCCTAGGGGAAATTTGTTCCAGCACTTAGATGAAAGGACAGGAAAATGTCCACACATCTTTAAGGATGGAGAGTCTAGCTGAGCTGTATTTAAAGCTCAAAGGGCTCCACAGGGATTTTACCATTGCCATCTTGTACAGAGGGGTAGGGCAATGTTTGGCTGTGTATGCCAGCGTCAGGGTTTAAGATCTGATGAGGGACCAAGGCTTCGTGCTTCTGCAGATGGAGTGTCCAGTAAGTTCTTGAAGAAGACGGCAAGATGATGGTTAAGACCTGTAGTTCCGGGGGTGTCCAATAGCGTGGGACATGTATTGATCGTGTATAACCAATATTTATCAACCAGTCATGAACCAACGGGTGATGTGCCTCCCTCAGCCGTCAGTTTAAAACTGTGAAGAGCAACTGGCCAGTAATGTGTTAACCTTCCACTCAAGTGTCTATTTCTGAAGAGCATTCTCATGTCACATGTTTTTCTTCTGTGGTATGAGCAGATGTTCGGTCCTACATTCACTTCCTGTTGAATCAGATGTGTTTAAGCTAGAAAAGGTAGGGTTCAGATACCCCAGTTCTGTTCCAATGATAGCTAGCCAGAACAATATCTGCCCTAAATATGTATTTGAAGCCAGTTTTTGGAGAAATCCAATCAAAAAATCCCAAACCCTAGATTCATCCCTGCTTCCAAAGCCACTCCCCTCAATTACGAACCCGCACATGGCTTGATAAGTCACACAGAGAGAGGAGCACAACACCTCACATTTAAACACCACCCACCTACTTCATGTCTCATTCACACAGAGATGGACTGTGATGTACTCAGTTTGTTGTTGTATAGAAAAGTGGAAAGAAAACACATACAAATACTGTACTGTTTCACACTGTACTTGTTTAAACCCCCCTCCCCCCAATACGCCAATACACTCTTACTATTCCATTCCTTCATAAAAAGTGAAGTAGTTACTTTCAAGTGCTTAGTTAAGTTTGAATTTTCAGTTCCACATTAAATGAAGCCGCTTTATTCATTCAATCACAGCACTGACTTGTTCGCGTTAAAACAGTGAAGCAGTTACAGGTGCCTTGATGAAACTGCTGCACAATTTCCACCTTAAATCCTGCAGCTATTAGAGAGTTTGTGTTTGTTTCCACCTTAAATAGCGAAGGACTTAAAATCAAGTGCTTCTACTTGATTTCTTAGTGTTATATTTACCTTAAATCCACCTTAAATCCTGCAGCTATTAGAGAGCTCGTGTTTGTTTCCACCTTAAATAGTGAAGGACTTAAAATCAGGTGCTTCCACTTGATTTCTTAGTGTTATATTTACACTCTGCCCCCAGTCTTCAGGGATCAGGGATGTGTGGAGTCTCAGTGAATGCATGCAGCATGATATGAGTGGCTCTGAGGAAGATATGGTAGACACTCAGGTAAGCCATGTCTGAGTGGATTTTACGGTCTTGTGGGTGATTTACTGATTGCGTATGGGATGTAAAGCGTGTTTCAAGAAATGTAACAACATCGTTTTTCAAACAAATCACTTACTCCATCTGTAACGTCTTCAGAAATCCTCTACTGACTGGATCAGGTGTTTTGGCCTTGGTTTTTGTGGGTAATGTGTTATGGAATTTGGGAAACACAACAAATCTCACAGTTCTGATTTGCCTTAAGTCGTCATTTCTGACATCGCTCTGCCTCTGCTATTGCTTTGGGATCTCAATTGAACAAATGGTTTAAACCAGAGAAAATGTAATGACTACTCAGAATGAGGAAGTTTGTTGTCCAGTTGATCCTAGCTAGTTCAGATGTAGCTGGATCCATGGTGCTATATAAAGACCAATCTAATTTGTTTGGCAAATTGAGTTTTGATGTCTGATCTCACTTGAGTTTCACTGTATAGAAATAAAGAAAACAACAACGAATAATCCTTTTTATAATCAAATTTGGTAAAAACGACTGCTCCTTTATGTCTGTACCACTCCTCTGTATTATTTTTACAAAGATCACAACAAGGGTTTGAAATCTTCTCATGTTTTTCAGCACATTGTTGTCATTCCTCGGTCGTTTTGTACTCATTCAGTGCTTTACAACCAGAGAGATGGCATCTGAGACCCTGCAGGCCTCTTTTACATTTGATAACATCTTTTATTTATGGCATTACAAGCACTGAAGTAACGTCTAAGGCATCAAAGTACATTTTAAATTCTTTTATCTTGTAAATAAATGGAGAAGATAGCAGAGCAACATTGTATATGTACAATGTAGCAAGAAATGTAAGAGTTTTTAAAGAATAAATTAGTATCTCAATTTCTCCTCAATGTTCCCAGCCAACAAAACATGCTTTAACTTAATACAGGATTGATCAGATTAATCAAACACTGAACGATAAACACAAAAAATACTTGGCCTCTATGAGAAGTTTGAAAAGTATTAAGTGAAAACAATGACTTGCTTAAAATTACCACTTATTGTAATAATATTTATTTTCATTTTTATAATTTTAGTGATTTTTCTGAGCTACTAAGAGAAGAGTCTTAAATATTTGTACAATATTATCCTTTAAAATAAACTCTAAAATAATGTTTGTAAATAATAATGAGTCCACAAATGAACTACGGCTCCAAACAATTAATTAAAACTTGGTTGGTTGGTTTTTTTTATGTTGGTAAAGAACCTACAAAAGCAAAGAAAAAAAACAAGATACTATTTTAATTAATACATTGGAAATTGACTTAAAAACATGTTGAAAGGTGTAACGATACTCCAGTTTTGCACTTAAATTTTGGAAATAAACAGGTTACATTTTTGAATCACATGATTTTCAATTTGTGTTTCAGGTGGTGTTTGTTTACATTCAGCCAAGCGAGACATTGGTTAGAAGTTTAGGAGCTGAACCTAAGGCCTTACGTGTTCGGTTACCTGCAAACATAATTAAAAAGTGGCAGTGAAATCAACCAGTAACATTTTAATGGGATCAGTTTCATGAGAAAAATATCGCTCCAGTCTTTCCAGACATTTTAGTGTAGTGTGTAGTACTAGTTCACCAGGTTACACATCTAACCAGGTCAGAACATTGCTTCTCTGCAGGTTACAAAAGGACCCTTCCTCTGTTATAAATCATGTAGTCTGAGTTAGTTTGATAATAATTAAGAGTGTAGGATGTGATTGTTGTGACTGAAGTGGGCTGTTATTCAGATTAGATTCAGTTTATATATTACTAAGACCCACACTTTTAACCACTTTTTCATCAGTGGTTTGTTACTGAAGAGTGATATTTAGCTGCAGAAATCTAGATCATTCCAAAAGGTTCAGTGCTACACACGAAGAAACAATTGGTTATTGCAGATTTCCCAAACTCCAAAAAATCCATCTCGATTTGTCAAACCCCAAAAATATCTGCTGCATTTCTGCCTTGTGTTGCATCTCTTGTCTTTGTGACATGTTTTTATGTTCGTGTTTACAACAAAGATCACAAACAGGTTTCATCAGAACACCAAAGCCTTAAATTTACAGAAACTCAATGCTTTGTTTATTTAGTGGCGTCTAGTGGATTTGTGATTTAAAAAACAATGTACACAGCCATTGTTCATCTCCAGTAAAAGTCTTTCAATTTCCATTAGGGAGTCCATTAGGTTAGCAATGCAGTGTCTACAGATGTATTCAGATGATATATCCATGAATTTGAAGACAACCCTTATAATAACTCATTTTGGCTAATATATGGTACATTAATAAAATAGTGTACATGGAAAACAAAGCTTGGGATGTGGAGCAGTGGAACTCTTGCATTCTCTGGAGCAGTTGTAATTCAACAGAGCTTGGGATATTCATAATACACCAGTTTGCATAACCAAAGCAGAAAAGGTCTAAAGTGAATTTAAAGGTTCACTATAAAAGTGCCCCAAATATAAAATATGAATTGTACCATAACATATTCCTAGGCAATATATAATTTCAAAACAATTATTATTAGCCTAGTTAATATTATTTTTCCACACATACTGATGCACTGCAGCATAACCAACATTTACAAGATGTTTTATATGCTTTTATACAAAGATATTTTAACTTTTATATTGCTGTTTGATATTTCACTGATGAAAAACGTGTGTTTGCAGTTCTGATTCTGTGCTGAATGAAGTACACAAGGCAAGGGTTGTTTGGCTCTGTGCTCACTACAAAGACAGCTCTGTTAAGCAGGATTTGAATTAAAATGAAATATATAATGTAATTAAAAATAAGTGATGATTCTCAACTCCTGCTAATGCTACTCCGTTTTTAATGTTCAGCAAAACAACCTTTTAGTACAAGTCAAAATGCTATTTGCTATTCAATCAGGTAGCTCAAATAATGCTAGCAGAGCCAGCTAGCACGCTAATCAGCTAATAACCTCAATCTACCAAGCACAAACACAACTAAAGTAAATAAAAATAAAATAACAGTTTACATGGCCAAATGCTGCATATGTACACAGCTCACTAAGAACCGAGACACAGTTTATGTCACCGCCTCAGTACATATTGTCGCTGTCTAGTGGAAAACGCGTATCTCCATTTTTGCCAAGTTTAAGTTTACTACATCATTTGAGCACAGCAGTTGTTCTTCAGACTGTGTAACAAGAGGTCAATAACAAAGCTCCAGAATCACTTGGAGGAAAATCTTTTCACGTTGACTTCCATTGAAAGTTAAGAAGATTTTTTCCCTTCTCCTCTATATTTACTAAATTTGGAGATACATATTTTCATTGGAAAGCGACGATATCTTGGCTTGTTTTCCAGTGTTCACCAGGTCGGATCTAAAACTAAGGTCACTGAGTAGAAACAGACTATGAAATTGCGTTGACAAAAACATGCAGACCTTGGGCTCATTTTTCAGATGACCATGACTGTCTTTTATTTATTTATTTACTTATTTTTTATCAGAGTCAGTTGATTAGCTGCTGTTTTTCTTTGTAAGTGGATAAACTGTCATGTGAAAAAGTCTTTTTGAACATTTCTAAACATATGGACATATGAGCTTCATTTGAACAGTACTGAGAGATGGAGCTTATTTAACTAAACAAAAAAAACTGAAGATATTACTTGTAATATATGGATATTAAGTTGTAAAATGTAATGAACAAATGCAAGAACACACCACGCTCCTCACAGACAGTCACCCGGAGGAAACCCACGCAGACACAGGGAGAACACACCACACTCCTCACAGACAGTCACCCGGAGGAAACCCACGCAGACACAGGGAGAACACACCACACTCCTCACAGACAGTCACCCGGAGGAAACCCACACAGACACAGGGAGAACACACCACACTCCTCACAGACAGTCACCCAGAGGAAACCAACGCAGACACAGGGAGAACACACCACACTCCTCACAGACAGTCACCCAGAGGAAACCCACGCGGACACAGGGAGAACACACCACACTCTTCAAAGACAGTTACCCGGAGGAAACCCACGCAGACACAGGGAGAACACATCACACTCCTCACAGACAGTCACCTGGAGGAAACCCACACAGACACAGGGAGAACACACCACACTCCTCACAGAAAGTCACCCTGAGTGGGACTTAAACCCACAACCTCCAGGTCCCTGGAGCCACCGTGCCGCCCAACCGTGAAACAGGGAGGTGGAAATGTAATGGTTTGGGGCTGCATTGCTGCAGCAGGGGCCTGACAAGCTCTCCATCATATAATCTACTATGAATCCTTCATTGTATCGGAGGGTGCTTGAGGAAAATGTGAGACTATCTTTCCAAAA
This sequence comes from Hoplias malabaricus, assembly GCF_029633855.1. Classification (NCBI taxonomy): domain Eukaryota; kingdom Metazoa; phylum Chordata; class Actinopteri; order Characiformes; family Erythrinidae; genus Hoplias; species Hoplias malabaricus. Next base: position 37,227,667 of record NC_089810.1, read on the forward strand.
CCTGAAGCTGAAGTGGACATGGACCATGGCACATGACCATGAGCCAAATCACTCACTGTGTAAATTCACAAGGAATGGCTCAAAACTAAGAAATGGAGAGTTCTGAAATGGCCAAATCAGATTGTAATCCTACTGTGGGGTGATCTGTGCATTCAAGAGACTCCACAAATATCACACAGCTCAAGGAATTCTACATGGAGGGATGGGAAAACCACCTCCCAGTTGATGTCAGAGACGTAGATGGTTACAGGAAACATGTAATTGAGGTTATTTCGGGAAAGGGGGAAATAGGGGCTATTAGGGAACAGGGCGTGCTGACTTTTTTTTTATTCATTACATTTTATAACTTCAAATGAAGCTTGAATATTTATATGTTTAAATATGTTCAAAAAGGCAAATATTATCATGGAGTGTCCTAACTTTTTCACATGACTGTATCTGCCACTAATTTTGGAAGCAGAAATCCATGTAGAATATGATTTGGAAGTGTTTTCCCCAAAACCGGAGGGTGGGAGATTAGTTTGTTAAAATAAAATAAAAAATATACAATCCTGTGCAAAAATACATTTATTTTGGGAGCATTTCTCTTTACCATTACAGCATATGCCAGACACATTTGTCAACCACTTTCAGTTTGTATCGTGTCACAGTTTTATTTACATGCCGTGTTAGGAGTCTTGCCCAGGGACTCTCTTCTTTGTACAATGTGATTTACATGTGTTTAGCACATGCCCTTATCCCTAGAGACATACAGAAGTGTGTGTGGTTGCATAAATGGGGAACTCTTCTGCATTAAAGGCAGCAGTTTAGTCAATTTTCTCTTTCAAACATCTTAATGTTGAATTTATAAATAGTTTTAAAGTGTTTAAACCAAAGTTTTATCTCTTTATTCTGTGTTACACCAAATCCTGGATATTCTCTGATTAGTTTAAACCAGGACCCTGAGCAGAATATTGTCCTGATGAACTTTTTCTCCAGACTGTTTGTGACGATCTTTGGCCTGTCAGAAGTGTCCGGTTAAAATCATTTTCAGCCATTTCTCTTTTTGAAATCACTTCTGAGCAGTGGGAAGCAGTACGTCAGCAGCATTTTCCTGTCCTCCAAGCTTCACTGCAATACTCTCCTGTTCTCCAAAGCATTTCTGCAACATTCTCTTGTACTCCAAGGCCTTTCAGTAAAATTGTATTGTGCAATAAAGCCTTTCTGCAATATCCACCTCTGCTCCAGTATTTCTGCAATATTCTGTTGTGCTCCAAGCTTTTTCTAAATTACTCTTATCAAAATTTGTTGTTAATATCATTCATTCATTCATTATCTGTAACCCTTATCCAGTTCAGGGTCACGGTGGGTCCAGAGCCTACCTGGAATCATTGGGCGCAAGGCGGGAATACACCCTGGAGGGGGCGCCAGTCCTTCACAGGGCAACACACACACACACACACAATTACAGACACTTTTGAGTCGCCAATCAACCTACCAACGTGTGCATTTTGAACTTGGCCTATGATCTGTTTTATGAGATTGTCTTAGTTTGTGAAAACAAGGAACACTTGTTAAAGACTTAACTTATAGACCATACATTTCTGACTCACAGAGGAAACTTTCAAAACTTTAACTCTATTTATTACCATCTTCTTATTTTTATTTCTTCTCTGGTCACATTTCAGACAGATGCTGTCCATAGAGGCCCTGCCTTATAGAATGTGTTTCAAGTTCTAGATCCTCTAATAGTTTGAGCTCTTATGTTGTTGACGTCTATTAATGGGGAAGTTCTGCGATATCGCAGCCCATATAAGGTGATAGCTGAAGCTGAATTTGAGTGTTCATATGTTTCATTTTCACATTAGTATGTCACCATTGGAGAGAATATCACAACACACATGAACCCCTAAAGAGCACTGAACCCCTAAATTCCACAGCCTTATCACAAAGGCAGCAACTACATTATGCAAAATAACTTAACATTAGGTAGTATTGCTACGAGGATATTACTGCACTAATCATATAAAGATTAGTGATGTCAGGTAGTTAATTGCTGCATGAATAACCACTCCAACTCAACCTACAAGTATTGGATGGAGTTTGATCACTCTTAAAAACATTGTTCCACTGTTCCACAGCCTAGTGCTAGGGGCCTTTTGTGTACCCCTCACAAGCAGGAAATGAGAAGTGGTTGAGTATCCTACGTTATTATATTTCATCGTATATTGACTGTAGTGATTGTATATTTCTTAAGTGCAGTGCCTGCATATGAACAGCAAATGTATACAAATTAGTGTTGTCACGATACCAAAATTATGACTTTCGATACGATACCTGCCTAAATATCACAATACCGATACCGAAATGATACCATCGCAAAAACCTGGAGCATTTGGAAAAGCAATGTACTTTCTCTACAAGCTCAAAATCGCTGGTATCTGCTTGTTAATTGTGACGTCACATGTGACGTTTCGCCATTTCTGTTTACAATAGCGCTTTCGCCTCCATGTCTAGGGTGACCTGATCTGAGATGGTGAAAAAGAGGACATGTCTTGGGATTGGGGGGTGGGTGATGAGGTCACGCCCCTCGCTGCCGTTGTATGTTTAGCTGAACCTATGTGGGCTTTTAGGTCCTTTACATCTTTATTTGGTACACAAAACATGGGAATTTCTTTTTTAATTCATCCGAGAACTTACATTTAAGTGTCGGCATAGCTGCTCGAGATGAGGGTAGGTACATGAGCTTTGCCTGACGTAAACAAGGACTACTGACGTGCAGACTGACCAATTAAATGTTTACAGAGAAGGTTATCGACCAATAACGGTAGCTCTACAGTCAGACCGTCCAATCAGAAGATTTTAGGCTACTTCACCACGCCCCCTTCTCACTCAAGCGAACCAATCGGAGTAGGAGAGGGCGGGACTAGTTTGTGAACGAAACTTCTCGAAGTTCTATGTAAGCTCTAGAAAAACAAAATCCCGGACATTTTCTTAAGTCTAAAAAAGAGGACGTGTCCGGGTAAAAAAGGACGTCTGGTCACCCTACCGCTGTCATACATTCATAAGACGCGCTTACTATTTGAATACATTTAAATGTGTCAGTCAATTATGGTGTCAAAGGGAGGGAGAGCCGTCTCTCCAGCTCACGGTCAGCCCCGGTGTTCTAACGACTTGTGCTGCAGGCTGTTCTCTTCTATAAAAAGTAGCCAAGGTTTGTACAGAAATTCGCTGGTGCTAGACGGGTATTTTGTTTTTTTAAATAACTCGCTAGAAGGTCTGAAAAGTCGCTAAAACTAGCGACAAAATCAAGGGAGGGAGAGGAGGCAAAGCGCTGCGGACGCACACTGCCCCCTGTGGCACTTGTTGGAAATACCACTCTACTTTTCAAACACTTCTTAAAATAATAATATGGGTTATGGTCCCGTTTTTAATGACGTATAAAGTATTGAGATACTTTTCTAGTATCGTTACACCGTGCAACACTAACACAAATACCCCAAAACAGCCTTAAAGCTTCACAGTAAATAACAAAATACATAGAAAATGGATGCTGTTCTGAGTCGGTGTCCCTCTGCTTGGGTTGGAGCTCATGTTTGTTGAGCTCTTCGTGGCATTTTTGACTTTCCTCCTTCTGAAGCGAGTGGTTCTGCTTGAGGTGATGAAACAGATTAGTTTCCCAGTTTTGTTGTTACAGGCTCTTACCCCACACAGCAGCATCTGTAGTACTTTTTGCTTGCGGAAGTGACTCGCATAATGGACATATGCCATATTATGTGTAACTCTGTGACATAATTACATAAACAATCAGAATATCTCTATTATCACAATAAAGATTTATTTATTTATTATTAATTATACAACACAGCCGTAGTATTCAGTTTGGTAAACATTAGTGGAGCGTCTTTACTTCATAAAACACTATTCTGTGGCAGGGCTTAATATCCTACTAGCTGAAGCATGGTATGGAGCAATGTGACCAGAGGCCTATGTGCAGCTTCCTTAAAGCATCACATTTAATGGTAATGCTTTTCTATGGAGGTAATAAAACTGGGCTTGTAAAAATGGGTGTGGCTTAAATTAGCCGATTCTTCTTACATTGCAATGTAAAAACCTGCTGCTATAAATGCTAACTGCAGGCTGAATAGATATAATAGAACAGATATAAAGAAACGTTTTTGTGACATCACAAAAAAATAATTAAAAAAATAAACAGGTAATTTCTACCAATATGAAGTGGCACTGTGTGGGTAATGGACCCAACACTTGAGATATGTACAGTCAGTTATTATAATTCGTAAACAATACCTGCTCTTCAACGACTGAACCCGTTTTACTTGCTTCTTTTTAAGTCACAGGGACAGTCAAACATAACTCGGTGAAGAAGGTAAACCTGGACATACCCCAGTGCTCATATGCTATAAAACAGAATCATGTAAGTGTAAACTGTCTTGTGTGTTCTGGCACAGGGCAAAAATTCAGCAGAATCACACATCGATCCAGGTTTCATACCCAGACCCATTGCCGTGGTTATGGTGTGCAGAAGGTTGGAGATCTCTTATCATTTGGCAGGGTTTATATATCGGAGTAAAACATAAAATATTTGCAGTCGACATTTTTATGTTTGTTTCCCAATGTTCAAACCTCAGCAAGAAAAAGAACCTTTTTTTTTCTCAGTTTAACTTCCTCTCCATTTGATTTATGTTGCTTTGTTTGGTAGCGCCTTAAAATAAGACTAGACTTTATAAAGGGTTACTGCTTATTTATTAGTTTGTAAACACATTTAAAGTCATAATAATCATTTGTAACACAGAGATAGAAAGGGTGACAGTGACCTCTTTTTTCTCTAATAACTGTCAGAACTTACTGAAAATATCAAGGTAAAGACTGAACTCAGACCTGAGAAGATGAATGTAGTGTGAATCATTAATCTGTAAAAAGACACTCTGTTGGTGGTCAATCCATTAAATGGTTAAATCTACTAACAAATATGTGCTAAAGCCAACAGGCTTAATGTCGACTGATGGAGAAGACAACATAAGGTCAGTATTCTGCAAGATCTGAGATTTAACTGTAGATGGACGTAGGTTCACTTTTTGGCAAATAGGTCCCTGTTGCTCTTTCTATCTAATAAATGTGTTAAACCTTTATAAGTGTAGTCTTATTCTAAAACATAAACATTTTATGTTATTATTTTATTTTCAGTGGGCGGCACAGTGGTGCAGGTCACACAGCTCCAGGGACCTGGAGGTTGTGGGTTCGATTCCCACTGTGGGTGACTGTGAGGAGTGTGGTGTGTTCTCCCTGTGTCTGCATGGGTTTCCTCCGGGTGACTGTCTGTGAGGAGTGTGGTGTGTTCTCTCTGTGTCTGCATGGGTTTCCTCCGGGTGACTGTCTGTGAGGAGTGTGGTGTGTTCTCTCTGTGTCTGTGTGGGTTTCCTCCGGGTGACTGTCTGTGAGGAGTGTGGTGTGTTCTCCCTGTGTCCGTGTGGGTTTCCTCCAGGTGACTGTCTGTGAGGAGTGTGGTGTGTTCTCCTTGTGTCTGCGTGGGTTTCCTCCGGGTGACTGTCTGTGAGGAGTGTGGTGTGTTCTCCCTGTGTCTGTGTGGGTTTCCTCCGGGTGACTGTCTGTGAGGAGTGTGGTGTGTTCTCCCTGTGTCTGCGTGGGTTTCCTCTGTGTGCTCTGGTTTCCTCCCACAGTCCAAAACCACACGTTGGTAGGTGGATTGGCGACTCAAAAGTGTCCGTAGGTGTGAGTGTTTTAAAATCTTTTTAAAAGCCTTACTTAGACTGACATTGGTGCAGAGGTGGTATCATCAGGACACTGATACTTACTGAGGCTTTAGCTGTTAAAGGACTGTAGTTCTAAAGGCTTCAGTCGACTGTCTGGTTCACTGCGTTAATGAGTGGAATTGATGACTAAGTTGGAGAGGAAAAAAATCAATAAATAGTGTTATTTGATCAGAGTTGTTCAGGCAACATTCAACACTTAAAGTTGCAGCATAAAATGGAAGCTCACTTGTTTAGTGATGGCACAGTCAAAACAGTTGGTCCAGGCCCCACTGATAAATATAATGTTGCGGATGCTGGTTGATAATCAGTGTTTGCCCTTCAACCATAAACTCTCTGTCTGCAGCTGTACAGATCAGTCAGAGCTCAGCCTCAGAGCAAGGTTAGGAGCACTATTTAAAACCCTTTCCAGTTCTTTATACAATTGCCTGTTATTTGGTGATTTACTATTATATTTATTCTTTAAAATTATGTAGATAATAAGAAATTGCTCCAGAGTTACTTCACACACTTTTAACACACTCCATTATGTTATTTATTTCATCTAAACAGATTTAAAAGGAATGGATATTATAAATATGATATAAATTTATGTCTCGTTTATTCATGAAAACACAGTTCAGAATTTCTCATATTCAGAGCTAAGGACTAGTCTAGGAGCAGAGCCTTTGATGACTGGAGCAGATCATAAATCTGGTCTCTTTACTCTTTACTTAGTAAAGTATCTTAACTTTGTTATATTGGACCAGCATCCACGCTTTCAGGCATTTGTTTATTTCCTCACTGTTCAAAGAAATACAGGTACCTCCATTTTTGTCTGTTTTCACTTTGTTAGTTTGTATCTGAACACAGCTAATGTCCTTCATGATGAATGGACCATTAGAAATGCTCCAAAATTACTTGTGACTTCCACTGAAAGTAAGTTTTTTCCTTCTCCATACCAAATATATGTTTTGGAGATGATTATTTTTGACATGGTCTAGCAGCGCTACAGCCAGTATGTTCTACTTTGAGAAGTGTTGTTCCAGAGCACAACTGTTTTTGCTTGGATCCCACACATTGCGAATCCCCGGGTTGCCAGGTGTGAAACACAATAGCAGAGAAACACAGCATGAAAAACTTAAAAAAATACAGATGCAGATGTGTAATGTTTAACTGTGTAAACTCCATGGTTTGTGTGTTTTTAATTAAAACAAGATAAGGAATAATCTTGAGTCTCACATAGTCACTTGTTTAAGGTGGAATCCGTTTAAGGTTGAAATCAGAAGCCAAATTTAGCCTCATAAACGGACTCAAAGAAGGTGGTACTAGATGTTTGAATATAAAAGCTGTAAATAAGTGCCACCTAAAATGACATTGAATGTGGAAGTGGAAAATCAATAAGGAAGATAACATCTGCCTTTTCCAGTGAATCATTTAAGGTGGAAATGGAAAGGCAAATACGAAGCTGGTAAATACAGTAAAAACGACAGAGGTTCGTTCACTTGATTACCTCTCGCTAGCGTTGGAAGATGGTTTAGTGAAATGATGTACACTTTTCTGTGTTAACGGGTTGATTGTGGCACATTGTTTTTAGCTATGAATGTCCAAAACCTACGCTCATTCGTGTAGGTTCAGTTTTCTCAACCTGGCAACTCATGTGAGCCCTGATAGGGCCCTGTCTCAGGGAGCATGCTTAGAACTGCAGCTGATTTTAGGAGGAGTCACGTGGCACTGTACATTGTGCAGCTGAAATTAATTTAATTACCTTCAGTTGAATGGTATTTTCACATTTAAAGTCAGCCATAGTTTTTGCTTCACAGGACACAGTCTACAATGTTTATGTAAATATGGGAGCAGCACTGTGGCACAACAGGTAGCGTCATTGTTACTCAGCTCCAGGGTCTTAGGGCCATGGGTTTAAATCCCACCTTGGGTCACTCTCTGTGAGGGGTTTGGTGTGTTCCCCCTGGGTCTGTGTGGGTTTCCTTCTGGTGTTCTGGTTTCTTCCCACAATTGGAAAACACATGCTGGGTGGTCTGTCCAAAAGTGTGTGTGTGTGTGTGTGTGTGTCGCATGAGACCATAATTAACTTAGCTGACTTAGACATAAATCTGCCTTTATTTCAAAGGCTTATTGTCTAATGTGTTATTCACATTTTCCCATATTTTATAGGAGATATTAATGATGAGTGTCAATGACACCAAAGTTCCTGCTCTTATCTCTGTTGTTCTTCATTCCTTTTATAGTAACACACAGCTCCAAATCTGCAGTTCTGAAGTATAAGACGGTTGGAGAAGGAAGTTGGCAAGCTGTTTTCCAAGGAACTCTTAAGTCGATTTGTAGAATATATTATTACTTCAAAGTGACAGCTAGTTTAACTTGAAATATTGGCTGTGTACCAGGTTGCCCTAAAAGCCTCAACAAACAACCAGAAGGGGTTGAAGCCCTTTTATGTGCTCCCTAAATGGAAAAGAAAACAGTTCTCAGGAACTACGTGTTTCTGTGACTGAGCTGTCACTCATTCACAGAAGAGCTGAGTTGATTTAACGTTATGATATAATGAATGAATAATTAAGTTTAAGTTTCTGGTTCTGTTTCACAGTGAACTGTCATTACAGTGGATACAGGTTTGATGATTCTTGATGGTACATCGTTCCATCCAATGAAGCTATTTTATGATGGACACATTGCTGACACAGCTGTATAAATAACGTTTATATAATCGTCATTACCACACAGTGGCAGTTCCTGCCACTCACATCTCTCAGGGGCGGGGGGGGGGTCAGTTGTTGTGACTTGTTCACTGGACAAATTAAGAGCTAGCCATGAAGACAGTTGGCACAATGCACTGTACAAATTAATCAGGAATCTAACTAGACGGTGACGTTCTTCTAACATTGAAGAGTTTTATTTATATGGTCACCTCATGAAGAAAATACCACCAGTAACCATTAGATTCATAGAGCTTTCTCTTTATCTACATACTGTGTTTGTGGAGAGAGCATTATCCAGGAGTTCATTATAAAGGTCTTCTTTAATAATGATAATTTGCCTCTAAAGTGAAAAATCAACAATCAGCTGTGGTCATAAACAAACAAATAGTCATTGAGTTCCCCTCACCGATATTTTGAAGAGAAACCAGCTTTATCGGGTGTCTGTACAGGATTGTGCCTAAAAGTAATCAGTGCCCTATTCGCTATATACTTCACTAAATAGTGAGCAACGTAGGGAATACAGTCATTTGGAACACACCTCAACCTGAATATTACGAAAAGTACCAACCAACTGAGAAGGTACTGAAGGCTCTGCAGCTCGAATAAAAGAGCTTTAACGTAAGAGTTTATGAGAGGATTCTGGGGCAATTTTTCACCATCTTGAAATTGCCCAAAAAAAGAGGCGGGACTGTATGGAACAAACCAAACGCTGATTACACTGTGGTACTTGGAGGCAGGACAAACAGTCTGGCAGAGCTTGGTTAATAAAGAGCCATGGGTTTTTACTGTAGTGGCATGAAAGTAAAAAGTTTCCTTCCTTTTGGCGGTGCATTGAGGATGGAGCTCCGTTCAACATAGTGTGATCATCCTACACCTAAATGACATTGCATCCTGACAGCAGGATGCAAGGCCTTGCCAGAAGATTAGAGGTTGTCCATATGTTGCTGGACATAAAATGTATTTTTTACTGTATTTTGTCTCCTTACTTCACTTTACATAACGTCGCTGTCCAAACCAAAACATGTATCTCCATTTTTGCCGATTTTCACTTTACTGCATCATTTGAATGCAGCAGGTGTCCTTCACAGTGTGTGAAAATTGCTCAATGAATTACTATTTGCATTGACTTCCATTGAAATTAACACGATTTTTTCCTCCTAGTTCCTATTTTGGAAACGACCGTGTATTATAAACGTAATAAGAGTGGAAATTGTCACGGTTTCTGAGCTTTAGGCATGACCAACTTCCTACCCACAAACAAGTCCAGACTTCTGCCGAATCCAGAAGATTAACGAGAGCTTGCGCTGAGCCAGAAAATGTGTGTCAGTGTGTGTAAATGCCATTACGCACCAATGTGGGCAAAAAGAGGGCAGAGTTGTGTAATCTGTGCATGTCTCTGAGTTATTATTTTACACTCTGAGCTGTTCGCTGGAATGTCAGTAAAAAGATGTTTGTAGTTAGAGTGAGCTCAGGAATCAAGCCCAGATGTGAATGTCTACTCTATTTCCTCTTTTCTGTGTAAGGGGGAGTTCATTCAAATAAAAGTATGAATCTGTCACTGAACAATGACAGAGGTGTGGGTTTGTCATATTCATTCTTTCTACCTTGTCTACACAAGCAACATTTCAAGCTGTACTACTTCCCCAGCTCTTCAGAAACACCTCTACTGTTATACTGAAATGAGATGAGATGCTCTGGAACAGCTGCACATGAGCCTAGTGCCAGGTATCCCATGTCCCCAGCACTGGGTTGTACAGAAGTGGAGCTGTGTTCTAACAGAGGCTCTGTTATAGAGTCTTGAATTCCATAACACACCAAATACTAGTTTATCACGCTGAAGGTCACACGAGGTCTGGATGGCAGTATGTTGACGGAAACATTTAGTGCACTAATCAGTAGAGGTGGGCGGATCGATCCAAATATCGATACCAGCGCTGGTATTGGTATTGATCAATACTCGTGTAAATACTCAAGCCAAGTTCCACTCCCGCTAAAGTCTGTGTGTGACTCTTTGGTTATTGCTCCGTCACATTGTGAAGAGTAGAACGCCCCCCCTCCCCCCCCAGTGGTAGACTATCGGTATCAGTATCGGTATCTGGCCCTGTATTTACTTGGTATCGGATCGATACCAAAATTCCCGGTATCGCCCACCTCTACTAATCAGGCCGCATTGTCAGGATTCTGCCAGCTGCATTCTGATTGGCTCTCTGTACAGCCGTATGTACGCACTTCCATGTATCATTTTGTATGGGCCCTGGCTCTGGTCGACATGAATCAAAAACTGCCTCCTGCTACATGTCATGCCGAAATAGCAGACGTGTGATTGGTTCATTTGCCAAGAACTCTCTCCCTTATATAAAGGTGTGACACTACTGACCTTTTGCCAGTTAACCTAATTAGTTTTTATAGCCTCACATAATTTTACCTGTATTTTGTGCCCCATGCAAGATTTTTTTGGCATAAAATTCAAAGTAGGTGTATAGTTTTTGAAAAAAAAAAAAGTCTCAGTTTGAATAATTTAAATATCCCTGAGAGCAAGGAGACGGCGGACCACTGTTGTTCCACTGAGGGCAAAGTTGGAGGTCCACTAATGTTTTGCACAGCGTTTTCTGAGCGGACCGCTGCTGATTAAACAGAATTTTAGACAAAATGCCACATTTTAGCACTTTTCCATTCACAGTCCAATTTAGATTTTTTTTCTTCATTAAGTTCTTTTTGTTATTTTTTTATAAATAAGATTAGTAAATCATTTTAATCCAGCATTTTTAATCATTTTATATCAGTCTTATACTCATTATTATATCTCTCATAGTTGTTGGTAATATTTGTATTAGTTTGTTTTCCAGAATAAAAGTCTCTGTGAATGTAAAATCTGTTTGTGGAGATTATAACTGAGTTATATCCGGTACAGGACAGTAATCTGAGGGGTTCGATGGTGCACCAGCGGTGGTCTACAGTCAGTGGTGTGCCCGCCATTTTATGACAGTGGTATTGTTTACTTTAAATACAGGGTGGAAATGGTTTTGTAACGCATTGCTTTCTACTTCATTTACATTCATATTTATAATATATAATGTATGTATATAGGGTCTGTGAGGTGTGTTTATGATAACATTGTCATTAAAAGCCACTAATAAGATGGCGGTTTAGTCTATGACTGACCATCGATGTACAAACTGACACGGACATGACGATCACTCAATGGAATTCGACATACACCTATAGCCCTCTAGTGGCTGAATATGTGTATTGCGATTATGCAAAGGCTCTGCCCAATGGGGTATTCCACCAGTTATTAAAATGTAAACAAACTCATGTGGGTTTGGTGTGAAATTGTAAAGTGCTGTATTTATGTTGTAGTCATGGAGACGTCTGGTTCCATTCACCACTACTGTAAGGAAATATGAGTTTAAAAGTTTCTCTACAATCAACAATTTCACACACTGTCCACGACTTTGTTTTTTTTAGTTCAGACACAGAATTAAGCAGTGGTTATGGGGGGTTTGAGTCAGAATAAATCAGAATGTTCTCTCTGTGTCTTCTCTAAGGTTACAGAACAGGCTCAGTTTCCTGTTTGGAATATGGACATATTTCTGGATGCTTTTAATCAGACTACAGTCTCTACAGGAAGCAATCCTCAATTCTGACACTTCCTGACACACTTTAAACACTTCCTCACACACACACACTTGGAAACACAAACATTTCATTTATTTCATTAATTACATAGACCTCCAATTGTTTTATGGAGATTAACATTTTGTTATCAATTTTTGTGTCAACGTCCGCTCTTTAAATGTCTTGGCTGTTCTTATTCTTTGTGAAATGTTTAAAAATGATACGAATGTGTTATTAAATGGCTCTCAGAACAGTCTGGGCTTCACACAGCGTTTACTGGAGCAAATGGAGACAAGGAAACAAGTCTAAACCTCTGTGTAAAATCTGTAATTAATGTGTTTATGTTATGGACCCTGTGCACGTAATTAGACATGTTATGGCCTAACTACACCACTTGTGGGAATACAAATACACCCCCCCCCCAACACACACACACACACACAGATCCATTGGGACAGGCTGTGGGTTGCTGGCTTTGAGCTAATTGAAACACATAAGGAATTAGAGCATGTTTAGCTGGTTCAGCGTGTAATTAGTGTGATTTATGGCCACGTCCGTGTCCAGAGCCCTGGTGTCCAAGCCAAGCTCAATTACCCTTCAGATTTCTTGCAGAAATCAGCGACCAGATCCTTGGATTAGATTAAAAGCCACAGGGATCGGTTCCTTTTCATCCGTCAGCTCATTAATAGGTTTAGGAAAAGAATCCGAATGGACAAGTAATGCATCTGAGGACATGTAGGCCCTTTACATTTGTATTTTAAATTGTGGACTGAACACCCACTGTCTGCTCATTGTCCTTTTCATCAGCTCCACTGACCATAGAGGGGCACTTTGTAGTTCTGCAATTACACACTGTGGTCCAACTGTTTCCTGCATACTTTCTTGTCCCCATTGCACCCTGTTCTTTAACGGTCAGGACCCCCACAGAGCAGAAATGATATGAGTGCTGGATCAGAGTGGATCAGACACAGCAGTGCTGCTGGAGTTTTTAAACACATCAGTGTCGCTGCTGGAGTTTTTAAACACATCAGTGTCACTGCTGGACTGAGAACAGTCCTGCAAACCAACACCATCCAGCCGACAGCGTCCTGTGTCACTGATGAAAGACAAGAGGATGAACAACACAAACTGTGCAGCGAAAGACAAGCTACTGTCTATGAATTTATGTTTACAAGGTGGACCAATGAAGTAGGAGTGGGCAGTGAGTGGAAACAGTGTTTAAAAACTCTAGCAGCACTGCTGTGTCTGATCCACTCATACTGCTGCAGCGCTGAGAATGATCCACCGCCCCGTGGTTTTATGAAGGTCCTGACCATTGAAGAACAGGGTGAAATGGGGGTAAGAAAGTATGCAGAGAAACAGTGATCCTGTATGGTCACTGGAGCTGACCGTTTAGTGCATGTGTGTGTTGCTGTTAGGCTGAGAGTCCATGATTAACTCTTTCTCTCCTCCAATTCTCCTTTCAGAATGTGAAGCAGCGAATCTCTGCGCAGATGGACAACGTTTCTCTTCCTGCCGTTCTTCCTTCCTGCACCTACAATGAGGACTTTAAACGTGTCCTCTTGCCCCTGGTGTACGGAGTTGTGTTTATCGTTGGTCTGCCTCTGAACTTCGCAGTGATCTTGAGGATATGGCGTAGCCGCCGCTCCCTGAGTCGTAATAACATATACATGCTGAACCTGGCGGTGACCGACTTCCTGTACGTCTGCTCGCTGCCGTTGCTCATCTTTAACTACGCCAGCTGGGATTACTGGCCGTTTGGAGACTTCACCTGCCGACTGGTTCGCTTCCAGTTTTACTGCAACCTCCATGGTAGCATTTTTTTCCTCACGTGCATTAGCTTCCAGCGCTACCTGGGCATTTGCCACACTTTAGCTCAGTGGCCTAAAAAGGGGGGCAAAAGAATAGCCTGGGTAGTGTGTGCTTGTGTCTGGATAACCGTGGCTCTCTTAGTGGCACCAACGTTTGAATTTGCATCCACTGGGATCCAGAGAAACAGAACAGTTTGCTATGACCTCAGCACTCCGGAGCGCTCCTCGCAGTATTTTCCGTATGGATTAGCCCTAACCTGTTTGGGCTTCTTGATCCCCTTCCTGATATTAGTGGGACTTTACTGCAGCATGGCGCGAGTCCTCTGCCGTGCAACAGAAGCCAGAGGAGCAGCGGCTGCAGAAAAGAAGAGCAAAGCAGTCAAAATGATCGTCATTGTGGTGCTAGTGTTCGCAATCAGCTTCCTGCCCTTCCACATCACTAAAACTCTGTACCTCCTAGTCCGGACCATGCCCTCGGCCCCCTGTGAGCTCAGGAACTTCTTGTCCATAGTCTACAAGAGCACCAGGCCCTTTGCCAGCATGAACAGTGTCCTGGACCCCATCCTCTTCTACTTCACTCAATCCAAATTCAAACAAGGCACTCGCTGCATCATACACAAGATCACCACTCTGAGAGAGAAGATCAGATAAAACAGTGCTGCTACACGAGGGGCTACTGGGATTTACCCCTCTGTTTATTTCCAAATCTGCTTTTTCTACATCAGGGGGCATAGTTCATCCCTTCAGCTCTTTATATCGAACACCAAAACTCAGAAGGATGCAATAAGGACACATAAGAACAAATTCGTCAAGTCATGGTTAAGATCCAGGGGTCACCTGAGGTCACACAAGTGCTACCATGTTGCAGATTTGTTCATTGTGATGTACTTGCCTTTGTTTAGGCCAGTGGTTCCCAAATTGTTCTAAATGAGAATATTTTTAAGCCCCCTCCCCGTACTCAGACACAACCGTACAATAATATGACAAATATTTGGCAGTCCTGTGTGGATTAATTATCATTGGAAACATGATGCCGTTTCCTATCAATAAGAAACATTATGAAACCATAATAAGGCTAGCGAACAAGTACTGTAAGCTTAAAGACACCAAATCATATGTCTCCATTACGTGCTTATGTCTTTGTTATGGGTAGCATTGTAGTAGAAACCATACACAAATATTGGGGATATTTACAATGCTTAGGGTTAAGGTTAATGATAATAATAATACATTACATTCATAAAGAGATTTGCAGCAACCTAAAAAACATACAGTTACAGTCATTATGGACAATTTAACAAATAACAACAATGGAGTTTTACGCTGGGGTTTGAAAGAGGAGAGAGTTTGACCGCTGGATTTGTGAGGGAAGGGAGTTCCAGAGATGTGCGTTGATTCTGGAGAAAGCAAGGTCTCTTAGACTGTGAAGATTAGAAGAGGGAATGGACAGCCTGCTGGCACTAGAGGGTCTGCAAGGCTAAAGACGGTCTGAGAGGGAGGAAGGCTTTGTATGCACTGTAAAAAATTGCTGTAAATTTACAGCAAGTCTGCTACAGTATTTTATTGTAAATTGCAGTATTTACAGTAAATTATTGTATTACTCAATTACAGTAATATGCTGTAAATGCAGTAGTGTTCCTGTAAAAATACGGTAAATGCCTGGGAACTCTGCTGCCAGTATTTTACTGTAAATCACAGTATTTACAGTAAATTATTGTATTACTCAATTACAGTAAATTGCTGTAAATTTGAAATACAGTAATGTTCCTATAAAAATACGGTAAATGGCTGGGAACTCTGCTGCCAGGATTTTACTGTAAATCGCAGTATTTACAGTAAATTATTGTATTACTTAATTACAGTAATATGCTGTAAATACAGTAGCGTTCCTGTAAAAATACGGTAAATGGCTGGGAACTCTGCTGCCAGTATTTTACTGTAAATCACAGTATTTACAGTAAATTATTGTATTACTCAATTACAGTAAATCGCTGTAAATTTGAAATACAGTAATGTTCCTATAAAAATACGGTAAATGCCTGGGAATTCTGCTGCCAGTATTTTACTGTAAATCACAGTATTTACAGTAAATTATTGTATTACTCAATTACAGTAAATTGCTGTAAATTTGAAATACAGTAATGTTCCTATAAAAATACGTTAAATGGCTGGGAACTCTGCTGCCAGTATTTTACTGTAAATCACAGTATTTACAGTAAATTATTGTATTACTCAATTACAGTAAATTGCTGTAAATTTGAAATACAGTAATGTTCCTATAAAAATACGGTAAATGCCTGGGAACTCTGCTGCCAGTATTTTACTGTAAATCACATTATTTACAGTAAATTATTGTATTACTCAATTACAGTAAATTGCTGTAAATTTGAAATACAGTAATGTTCCTATAAAAATACGGTAAATGCCTGGGAATTCTGCTGCCAGTATTTTACTGTAAAAAGACGTTTTTTACAGTGTGTGAGTGACAGGATTTTAAACTGGAGGTGATGTTTAACAGGGAGCCAGTGAAGGTGTAATGTGATGCGAGCAGTTAGCTTATGGATGGAAGAGGAATTAAGACAGTAATCAAGACTTTATCTGCAGTTAAATCTTATGGCATACAGCTATGGTTGTGACATTTTATAAAAGTATGTATGTTGTGTGTTATGAGTTTCTAATATTTGTTTTGTTTTAATAGCCTTAGAGGTCAAGTTCAAAACTTTAAAATAAATAAATAAGTAAAAATAATTTCTTGATGATTGACTACATTTGTAGAAGTTGGAGGAACCATATCACTACAGAGCTCCCGGGCCAATAGACGCCAGTCTTTAATAAAGCCCAGAAAAGGGTATAGTCGCTGTCCAGTCAAAAACATGTATCTCCCAAAATAACACATTTACAGGAGAAGGAAGATAACCTTCATAAGTTTCAATGGAAATCAATGTGACAAGATTTTATTTCAAGTGATTCTGGAGCATTTCTATTGGTCCATTCATTATGGATTGTTCACAGAGCGTGAAGGACGTGCTGAGGGGACATTTCAGACTGATCCTATATGTAGTATATAATTCAGCACATCGTTTTTCAGTATTATTTCATGCAAAATGACATGAACTCAGATGTTTCAATGTTGACTCGTGCTGTTTTGTCAAATACATACAGGGGTTGGACAATGAAACTGAAACACCTGTCATTGTAGTGTGGGAGGTTTCATGGCTAAATTGGAGCAGCCTGGTGGACAATCTTCATTAACTCCACATTGCACCAGTAAGACCATGTGCATTCAATGGTTCAAACACTGTGTCCTGAAGGCGGTGCCGTGTATCAGGACGACAATGCACCAATACACACAGCAAGACTGGTGAAAGACTGGTTTGATGAACATGAAAGTGAAGTTGAACATCTCCCGTGGCCTGCACAGTCACCAGATCTAAATATTATTGAGCCACTTTGGGGTGTTTTGGAGGAGCGAGTCAGGAAACGTTTTCCTCCACCAGCATCACGTAGAGACCTGGCCACTATCCTGCAAGAAGAATGGCTTCAAATCCCTCTGACCACTGTGCAGGACTTGTGTATGTCATTCCCAAGACCAACTGACGCTGTATCGGCCGCAAAAGGAGGCCCTACACCACACTAATAATTTACTGTGGTCTAAAACCAGGTGTTTCACTTTCATTGTCCAACCCCTGTGTATATATATATATAATATTCACAATTTTATTTGCAGTACAATACCTATGTGAACTGTAAAAATGAATAATGCACAAAACATGCCAAACATTTACCAGCATTAGTCTCACTTCACTACTGTTTTGAAAAGAGATGTAAAAGCTTACATCAAGCACAACATCTGTAAATAAGATAAGAATTATATTCTTATTAAGACCTTTTAATATAAGCCATAGCATATAATTGTTGGCATCATATTAAATGTCTTTAAATTAAGGTAATTTTGCCTTTGAATTATGTGTAAGTTTCAGAACAGAAGAGAATGAGAACATTTTTTCTTTTATTGAGTGTGGTGTGAAAATATAATTTTTTAATTAAATATACTGTGTATTTTCAGGTTAACGGCACAAATATTGATGCAATAATTATCACACTAATATACAATAATACAATTTACAAAACAATAATCATCACAAGCATCAAACATAATATTTATAATTTTTAGTGAATATTATAAGATTCTTTTTTGGAAAAAAATTTTTTTCTTTAAGTAAAAATCTAGTGGCGCGACACAGTGGTGCAGAAGATAGTGTCACAGTCACACAGCTCCTGCTCCGGGTGACTGTCTGTGAGGAGTGTGGTGTGTTCTCCCTGTGTCTGCGTGGGTTTCCTCCGGGTGACTGTCTGTGAGGAGTGTGGTGTGTTCTCCCTGTGTCTGCGTGGGTTTCCTCCGGGTGACTGTCTGTAAGGAGTGTGGTGTGTTCTCCCTGTGTCTGCGTGGGTTTCCTCCGGGTGACTGTCTGTGAGGAGTGTGGTGTGTTCTCCCTGTGTCTGCGTGGGTTTCCTCCGGGTGACTGTCTGTAAGGAGTGTGGTGTGTTCTCTCTGTGTCTGTGTGGGTTTCCTCCGGGTGACTGTCTGTGAGGAGTGTGGTGTGTTCTCCCTGTGTCTGTGTGGATTTCCTCCGGGTGACTGCATGTGAGGAGTGTGGTGTGTTCTCTCTGTGTCTGCGTGGGTTTCCTCCTGGTGACTGTCTGTGAGGAGTGTGGTGTGTTCCCCCTGTGTCTGTGTGGATTTCCTCCGGGTGACTGCATGTGAGGAGTGTGGTGTGTTCTCTCTGTGTCTGCGTGGGTTTCCTCCTGGTGACTGTCTGTGAGGAGTGTGGTGTGTTCCCCCTGTGTCTGCGTGGGTTTCCTCCGGGTGACTGTCTGTGAGGAGTGTGGTGTGTTCTCCCCGTGTCTGTGTGGGTTTCCTCCGGGTGACTGTGAGGAGTGTGGTTTGTTCTCCCTGTGTCTGTGTGGGTTTCCTCCGTGTGCTCCGATTTCCTCCCATGGTCCAAAAACACACGTAGGTAGGTGGATTGGCGACTCAAAAAGTGCCCGTGGGTATGATTGCGTGTTGCCCTGTGAAGGAATGGCGCCCCCTCCATGGTGTGTTCCTGCCTTGCACCCAATGATTCTGGGTAGGCTCCGGACCCACCAAGACCCTGAACTGAATAAGGTTTACAGACAAAAAAGCTATAGTGTAAATGTTTGAGTGTATATTGGCATATTTTTAATGCTCAAAACAATTACAATAATCTGCCAAATCAATAAGAAAATCACTAAAAACCAATAAAAATGCATAGAAAACAATAATAATATTCTTAAAAACACCATATGGAAGAATTAACTAAATAACTAGATTGATTTTTTCACTTATAATACAAGACTGCCTTCAGTGATCATGAGATGTAGAAGATTGCGGTTAATGTGGATATTCTTCTGTAAAACTGACTGTTCTGAGCCACTAGGTGGTGAACTCCACTCAGTAAAGCCCTGGTTCCCTGCGGCGGAGCAGCTGTTATTTCTGTACAGTAAACTGTGGTTAGCTGTTTCCGACACATACCAGTTTAAAGGGAAAGTATTTCGGCTCCAAGCAATGTTTCCATCCCCACTGAAGTGGTTTCTCAAGCTCTGTTTAAGGGAAGTATTTATATCCTGAGAAAACACAGCCCAGAGGTTGAAGCTGCAGCAAGTTCCAAATCCCTGAATTACAGCATGTCTAAGGAGATAGGGTACAGGAGTCGGCCTGGGATACACGAGCTTCATAAATTGCAATATTCGGTTCTGAGAAATACCTCGGATTGTACGTAGTTACACTGGTACAGTGACTAAATCAAATACTGTATTAAACTGACCCTTTGTGTTCATGTGGAAACCCATTCCATCCAGGTATCACCGATAATTATCGTCACGTTCCAAGTCATGAATCAATATTCTTAGCTTGGAATAGAACGTCATTATTTCAACATAGAAATATTATATATTTTAAATACCGCCTTCCAGAAACACAGGGGTTGTACCTTGAGAGTCTGGGCTTCAATACGAGGTCATTTCCTTAATAGATTTGAAGGAATGGGATCTTTGAATGTGCAGAAATGATGCTTTTGATAAAGCCATAAATTCAAATGAATGTAGCTTCATGTTTGTTTTATTTTGTTGAAACAGTGAAGGTTGACTGTAGTGAAAACTACTGTAGTGATGTAAAACTTGTGCGTCAAGCTAAAGTGTGTGTGTGTGTGTTTACTAAATGAAAGTGTCATAGAGAATATGGCTGCCTTTTGTATCTGAACCAATCTGTTTATTGTAGATGTGTGTTTTGAACGTTTGTTGTAAGTTTTTCGCTCTTCCACTGTTTTTTTAATGCACTGCACACTGTTGTGAATGAAAAGAGCACAATAAATATGATTTTTAAATACATTGTGTCATGTTTACATTGTCTTATTTTGGCATCTCTTCACTGCTCAGGTGAATTTTAAAGAGGGATTCTGCATGTTGTGGAGGAATTTAACAGATGGAGTTCTACACAGTGGCAATGAATGAAACACACACGGTAGCTCTGATAGCTTCATTGACATGCATTGTTATTAATTTAGCACGGTGGCGCAGCAGGTAAGTGTCGCAGTCACACAGCTTCAGGGACCTGGAGGCTGTGGGTTCCCGCTCCGGGTGACTGTCTGTGAGGAGTGTGGTGTGTTCTCTCTGTGTCTGCGTGGGTTTCCTCCGGGTGACTTTCTGTGAGGAGTGTGGTGTGTTCTCTCTGTGTCTGCGTGGGTTTCCTCCGGGTGACTGTCTGTGAGGAGTGTGGTGTGTTCTCCCTGTGTCTGCGTGGGTTTCCTCTGGGTGACTGTCTGTGAGGAGTGTGGTGTGTTCTCCCTGTGTCTGCGTGGGTTTCCTCAGAGTGACTGTCTGTGAGGAGTGTGGTGTGTTCTCCCTGTATCTGCATGGGTTTCCTCCGGGTGACTGTCTGTGAGGAGTGTTGTGTGTTCTCCCTGTGTCTGCGTGGGTTTCCTCAGAGTGACTCTCTGTGAGGAGTGCGGTGTGTTCTCCCTGTGTCTGCGTGGGTTTCCTCCGGGTGACTGTCTGTGAGGAGTGTGGTGTGTTCTCCGTGTGTCTGCGTGGGTTTCCTCCGGGTGACTGTCTGTGAGGAGTGTGGTGTGTTCTCCCTGTGTCTGCGTGGGTTTCCTCAGAAGGACTGTCTGTGAGGAGTGTGGTGTGTTCTCTCTGTGTCTGTGTGGGTTTCCTCCGGGTGACTGTCTGTGAGGAGTGTGGTGTGTTCTCCCTGTGTCTGTGTGGGTTTCCTCCGGGTGCTCCGGTTTCCTCCCACAGTCCAAAAACACACATTGGTTGGTGGATTCGTGACTCAAAATTGTCCGTAGGTGTGTGTGAGTGAATGTGTGTGTGTCTGTGTTGCCCTGTGAAGGACTGGCGCCCCCTCCAGGGTGTATTCCTGCCTTGTGCCCAATGATTCTAGGTAGGCTCTGGACCCACCGCGACCCAGAACTGGATAAGGGTTACAGATAATGAATGTATGGATTGATAAATGGGGGAGTAGTGTAAAACAGTTATTTGTTTATTTAGTTTATATATATATATATATTCCATATTGATAGAAGTGCTCGTTTGTTTAGAGGGGGAAAACAATGCTGAATTTGTACTGCAGACTTGGAGATAACTGTTTCCTATCACCACCACTTTCTCTACTGCCAAACGCCTCACACCAAAACCCTCTCCACCATCTGCTGAATTATGGGAGTTTGAAAGATTACTGGAATACCTTTATAAATAAGAATTTTCTCAGACACAAATTTCGGTGGACTTTCCCTTTACAAGAGTTAAAGCACCGCACGAGAGCGCAAGAAAACCAAATTCCATGTGTCTGAAAGCTCTAAGGAAGAACAAAAAACATCTTCCACAATTTCAAACAGGACAGACCTGAGACATATTACTAGAGATTAAAAAAAACATAAAATAATGATACAGACAACAATAAAACAACTCATTTTTAGACTGGGTTTCAGAAGACACACCACCCTCAGAAAGGGAGGGCTCCAGTGTTTATTCAAAACTATGAGTATCTGGTCCATATCTGAACATCAGAGAGGAAAAGCCCCCCTCTCAACATTTACCCCAGGGGCTCTGACTGCCCTCACCGCATTAAGCCCCTCCCACACTTGAACTAAGCATTAGATGGTGAAAAAAAAAAAAGACAGAGAAAACAGAAGTCAACGAAGGCTTCATTATGGACAAATGACAAAGTGACGGTCAAGGATGAGTTTGAGGAGCTCGGGGAGGACATGGGATTGATTTTGGAAGTCGTGCTCAGTGCCAAAGTTATTGGGGAGCCTTTAGGCTGGAACACGCTGGTGGGAGAAGGGGAAGAAGAAGAAGTGGTTTTCTGCTCCATACTCCTGAGCCCTTTTGTGCATGGAAGTTAGAGAGAGTTGGAGTTGGGAAAGTAGACGACATGAAAGGTCAGGAGGCAGCTCTCTCTCGCCGGAGGTAAACTTTACGCTCTTATTTACGCGTGTTTTTACTCGAGCAGAGCATGGTTAGAGTGGTTACGCGGGGAGTGTGTAGTAATTGCGAGGAAACAGACGAAAACGTGGGGTATTTATCAATGAACTAAACAAAGAAAGGCGAAATAAAAAACAAAAACAAAACAAGACACAGGGAGAAACGCGATGGCAGCGAAGGAGACGCGGAGCCAAGCTTCTGTTTATCGGTCTGTCTCTTTCAAGAAGCTGGAAACCTGGAACGTAAATAAAAGTGGAGTCGAGGAGCAGCAGCACCACAAATCAGAGGATTTACAGAGCGCAGCCCTTCCCCCTCAGGCGGCAGGCGAAAGAGCACAGCCCTCGGACACGCAGAGTGTTGCTGTGGCAAGAAAAGTTTCCAAAATCTCAGCAGCCTGCCTCTCAACCGCAGAGCTAAAGACAGGCTCCAGTCTCACGGTCTCTCCCTCTATCCGGCTTCTCTCGGAAAAGTTCAGTTCTAGCTCGGCGCTGAGAACTTCAGGCAAGTCAGCCGTCAAGGCTAGGACCACTACAGAGGATCCCCCTCCCCAGGACGCTGGATATTCACTTGACCAGAGCTCAGATCCTATAGATCTCCCAACAGCTGAAACCCAGCCCAAGGATCATAAATCTCACTCGGCTCAGGAGTCGGTCTCCGGCTCAGATTCGGACAGAGGTCCGAGACGGAGGATCCGAAAGACTGTGCCAGGTAAGAGAGGCTCTTGTGAAATCTCTGCCCACATTCTGAAAGACGGCATACATTCAGAGGATGATGTTTTTTTCTTAGGGGCTCCGACGTACAAATCTCGTCGCAGGTATCACTCGTCGTACGGCGAGACGGTTCACGTTGACTCTAACTGGCCGAGCGTTACTAAAATCAGAGAGCTGTTTGGTGACGGACACAGGAAGCAGCACAGATCCACGTCAGATGCTGAGGATCTTAGAGCTGCCAGCCATCACCTTCATCACGCCTTCAGCTCAAGAGACGGCAGTACGTCTTCAGACAGAAGCGGAACGCAGTCGCCGCTGGCACAGAGACGGGCCTGGCAGGATGGGGGCACGGATCTTGGCTCCAACAGATCGTGTACTGACTTTTTAGGCCATAAAGAGAAAGCATGGCAGGCTATGGACTCTGATAAATATTCTCATGATCTGATCTTTGTGAAAGAACAAGACCGGTCATCAGAGAGCCACAGTGGCAAAGTGGGAGCTGAAAGCTGGCCAGGAAAAGTGGAGGGCGACCCCAGGCACTCTCCCCCCACCCTTCCACCTCGCAGTAGCTCAGCTTTGCCGCTTAGGTCCCGTTTGAGTGCTCACCGGGAGCAGCTGCAGCCACCAGATAGTTTGCATTCCTCA
This sequence comes from Hoplias malabaricus, assembly GCF_029633855.1. NCBI lineage: Eukaryota > Metazoa > Chordata > Actinopteri > Characiformes > Erythrinidae > Hoplias > Hoplias malabaricus. The sequence goes on from NC_089810.1 coordinate 37,251,420, forward strand.
CATAGCTCCTCGAAACCACACACGGGCCTCTCCGTGGAAGTGGAAGAAGCGACTAGCGCTCGCAAGAAAGTGAGCTCTGGAGAAGAAGAAGAAGAGGAGGAGGAGGAGGAGGAGGAGTACGAGTCTGGAGGACAGACGGCCAAAAACACACAGTCGTTTGTCAGAAGCACTGGAGGAATTAGCACACACTTCTCCAGGAACAACAAGTATGGCGCCTGGGCAAAGATGCTACGAAGGTCCTCTGGCAGCGAGGAAGACAGTCCAGCAGGTTTAATTTATCACAGCAGGGATGTTAGACGTCGCTCTTTGAGGAAAAAGAAGAAAAGCAGCTGCAGTAGAGACAATGGAGAGTCGGATGATAGTGACGACCAGCCAGTGATGACGGAGCATCTGGAGCGCCACCAGCAACCGCGCGATTCCCAGATGGAGGGCCACAGGATCGAGGGCTTGAGGTCCAGGGCCTGTGTCAGTGGGCAAACATGGGAGAAAGGACAACCAGTGCAAGGTTATTCCAAAATTCAGGAAACCTACAGGCGCCTGTATAAAGCATCCGAGGGACAAGTTGGCTCCAGTCATGTCCCACTTGTATCACGAGTGTCAAAGGTAACAATCCCCTCATTCCTGTTAAGTCCTTTAGGATCACGGAGTAGCAGCAGATATTCCAGCACAGAAACCCTGAAGGAAGAGGATCAACCACCAAGTGCCTTGTCTTCAGTTTTAAGCAAAACTTACCATGGCAACACCACCATGTACCGCTCCCCCAGCTTTGGCCACGGAGACAATTTTTCTCGCGCCCCTGTCCGAGTTCGGCCCAAGCTGGTGCCCAGCTTAAGTCCAGGAGACAGTGCTGCCTCTGCTGCCTCAGAAAACAAGTTGTACCGCCGCTCTGTTATTAACGAAAAGGAGAAGGACAGAATATCAATGTCTAATCCTGACATTGCCTCTGAAACTCTATCGCTGCTTAGCTACCTGAAAACAGATTTGTCAGAGCTGAGGATGAAGCGGAAAGAACGAGATGGGGAGGAAGGACTGAACTCCAGTTTTCAGGGTGTTCCAAACACGTCAGCTGTGTACAGAATGGGCTCAAGAACACCGGGCCTGAATGCTAGAAGACCCTCCTTGAAAGACCTCACTGCCACATTGAGGAGGGCTAAATCTTTCACTTACTCGGAAAAGCCGTTAGGGCGGTGTTATTCTGGAAGTGGGCCAGCCATGAGGAGTTCCTCTGAGCAGAGACTGGATTGTGAAGGTGACGGAGATCGAGTGGTGGTCTCTGACAGGGAGGTGGAGAGCGATGATTGCAGAGGTGGCTACGGCTACGAGGAGCCCATGCCGACCCCTCTGCAAGACCGCTATGTTCAGGAAGCTAGGCAAGTAATAAGGGATATTTGCAAGATGAGCGCTAACAAGGACGACGATGATGATGACGATGAAGGTTTCAAAGGCAAAGAGAGTTTTGTTCTTCAGGAAGATGGTGACGAAGTGGGTAAAACAAAACAGGAGGAGGTTAGCCAGATTGTGTTACCTGAGAACAAAGAGCAGCCTGAAAGAGAAAGTGTAAAATGCCTACCAAGGGGAAACTCTTTGGAGAATGTGTGCTGTGATAAGTCGCTGGATGAGCTTTCTGGACATGAGTCCAGTCTGACAGATGAAGGAATAGTCACTGAGCCAGAGGCTGGAGGGCCGTCCTCTGGCACAGATCTGCTGGGCCAGACTCTCACTGTTTGGAATCAGTCTGGACTGTATGAGGATCACTCTGCTGACATGACTCCAGAGGAATCTCAGTCGAATCAGTCTCCATCTGTGAGGACTGAATATGAAGTGGTAGCCATAGGCGAGGACATAAACATCAGTAAAAACATTGCCCTGGCAGCAATAGAGGCTCCACCAACTCCTGGTGCTCTCAGAAGGCGGAGAAAGTTCTCTTCAGCTGGCAACAACGGCTCGGACTCCAGCAATGGAAGTAACGGTGAGACAAATGGTGAGTCTGCTTACCGCTCCCTCAGCGATCCTATGCCTCGACGTCGCTCTGTCTCTGAGGACGCTAATAACGGCTTCTCCGTAGACAGCAACCTGCTCGGCTCCCTCTCTCTAAACTCTAAGGCGGGGGTTGCAGACTCCTCTGCAGCGGACCTCTCTGAGTGCACTGGTAGTGCAGCCAGTGACCTCTCTGTCTGTAGTGACACTTTAAAGGACTACAGCACCGTCATCCAGAGCATTGTGCATGAACCTGGTGCTATGGACAAACTCCTAGACGAGAAGGCGAATGGAAAAGCTGTGAAGAAGAAAAGCTTTAGCGACCCCAGTCGGCGTGGAGAATTGCCCGCTCCAGCAACTGAAGTCCAGAAATACCCAAACGAACCAATTAACGAGTCAGAGCAACCCATCCCACCTTCCAGCAGCGAGCCCATCTTGTCTGAGCAAAGAGATGAGCTGTGGGAACTGAACAGTGACCAGCGTCAGCCTCACTCTGGAAGGAGGCATCGTTCCCAATCCGAACACCTTCTTCCGTCTCACCTTGACCGGAACGGAGATACCGAGGCAAACAATGAGGAGTCCACTTTCCCCTTCAACCCAAAGCTGGCCCAAGTGTTGTCACCTTGCATTAGCCGTCGCAGCTATAAGAAACGCACTCAGAGAGTTACGCATCAGGAGTCGTTCAAAGATGGAGAACACCTGGAGGAGCAGCTTGAGGACCAGGCCCTTGAAGAACATCATGATGACTCCACATCCATCCTGCCTCAACTTCCACCAAAAACTAGGCCCAAACATGTACGCCATGCTAGTGAACCCACCACTTTTGTGCCCATTACCCAGTCCACCATCCAAGACCAGCAGGGGAGCACTTCTAAGGTGCCTGAACCTTCAAGGCCCTCAAAACAAGATCAAGGGGAGGGCACCCCCTCACTGGAGGATGTGACAGAACAATACATCCTGGCCTTGAACGCACCTGAAGGGGCTTCGGATGCTCCTGTGTCTGCTGAAGAAGCGGTGGCGGAAGGTAGCAGATCAACTCCCGCAACTCCAACAGCCCCCAGTGAACCCAAACTGCAGAGGAAGTCCAGTGTAGAGCTGAACCCTGTCCCGCTGAAGGCCAAGCCTCAAGTGGTAAGTGCCATGTTTTCCCCTCTATTTGTGTCTGCTTATATGATTATAGCCAAGTGTGCTGTTTGTAAGTGCCTTAAACTGAAACAGCCGAAATCTGTTTTGCAATTTTTGAATCTTCTAAATTGATGGTGAAGTGGGCTGAGTTGTTTTGCATATTTCTGCCAGTCGTTTCAATTAGACGGAGCTCTCTGTAATGACCTGCAGGACTATGTTACACCAAAGATAGCAAGGATAAATCTTCCTGAAGAGAACTTGGAAAGGTTTGTTTGACTGTGTGTGCACTCTCATATCTGCTGGTCTCTATTTGCGAACTGTTGAATGTGTTGTTGCTACAAATTCCAGGGAAGTGAATTTATTGCCTGAGATTTGTTTTCGTCTCGGACGTGATCGAGAGAGCAGATCCTAACTGGGTTTCTAAGAAAATTCTTATGTAGTCCTATGCTGTGTTGATCTTCAATTCTGCCCACCCTTTTATTTGAAGGCCACACGAGGGTCTGTTTGTATGTATTTGAGTGCTTGGCTGTTCGTGCGTTCTTTCCTGGCATGTTTTTGAAGGGACTCTTTTTATCTCCTTGTGTAGAGACCCACTTGATTTATCGTTTCTAAAATAAAAGTTCCATTTCCATGAGTTACTCAGCTGAGAAATAGCCTCCATATATTTCACATTTTAAAAGGGCAGTATACTTTAGTGTGCGCAGACTGTTATTTATTATAAAGCCTTACGCATTTTTAGTAACAAATTCGTTCTCTATGTCTTTACTCTCAGTCTATTTAAGAACCAGGGCTATTTTTAAAAGGCCAGAACAGGACTCGCTGTCTCGTAGTGCACCTTTTATGGCGGTGTTTTTTTTTCCAGATTTTGTTAGCGCGAGTCTGTCCTTGATTCTTGGTGGTTTGTTGATGTTCAGGCCCCTGTTTGGGTCTGGCTTGATACTGGCTGATTATGTGACGAGTGCAAATGAGTCTGTTTGATTGACAGTGCATGCCCTTTGAATGAAAGGTCATTACAGAATCCACAGCAGGGGAAATGCCGCCTTGGCCAAAGCTTTAAGCTCTGATAATTCAGTATAATTTCAGCATTTACAGCAGGCTCAGGACCAAGTGTTTCTCTCTTTCTCTCTCTTTCTTCTGTCTCTGTCTCTCTCTCTGTACATTGTGAGGGATACGTGGAATTAAATGCATGATCTCTCTCTTTAGCTGTGAGCCCCAGGCTCTGCTCTAAACTCTGATTCCTCCTTTATGACTCTGCTGTGTGTCTCTGTTTAATGTTAGCTCCATATGTAGGATCTCTTATCCTCCAGCTCGCATCCTTTCAGGGCTTTGTTGCTATATCAGCAGCGAAAGCTGTTTGTACTTCCCCTTATTGCACATTTTATCAGGTAAATCTAGCACGCACAGGGCAAGAGATTTATTTCCACTGCAACCTTTAAGTTATAAATTTTGTGGCGTCTGAGGGAATACGGTGGGAGTTCTGGGGGGTGGCGGCTTGTTGTTTTTTAGCTGTCTCCTGACAGCTGCACATTATTTCAGTGCGGAGTTGTCTTCTCGCAGCTGAAGGATGGACTCACACACGGCTTAATTTTCTTCTCTCCCTCAAAGTGGAGAAATAAAGGGAAAAAAAGAAGGAGGGGAGCTAAGAGCTGCTGGCTAAGCATTCCTCAAGGAGCGTGTGACGCAACGGAACAGCGTGCACACCCAAACACCCTCCACACATGTACGAGGTGGGGGTGGGGGGGACACACCCTCGGCCTGGGAGGAGAGGGTGGAATACAGCTTTTATGTTGAGAGCTTGGCCTTGAGAAACCAGACGGAGGATGAGAATAGCTTTAATGTTTTTGTGTCTTGAAGCAAAATACAGATACGTAGACTGTTTACAGTATTTTCTATGTGAGAGCTTTCTATGAGTGTATTTGTTTGAATCTGATATTAAACCCCACCCCTGTTGCCCCCAGAGGCTCCCAGCTCCCAGTCTGAGAGCCACAACTTACTGCGTAGTGCTACTAATGCCTCCTTCCCTGTGTCGTCTGATGCCAGTGTTGCTCTTACAGCGTGTGTTTATGATCTGAGCAGTTTGCAGTGTTTACAGGCTTCATAATGTCATGATTTACTGCTGCTTGATTACTGGGCGCCATTGTTTGTGTGTGTTCGTGTGTGTGAGAGAGAGCACAAGCACGTGCAAGCATGTGTGTGTTTGTCATTGTGTGTAGCAGTCTGTGTCTGTGTGTGTTCATGTATATGAGCGAGAGAGCGCATGTGTCTGTGTGTGTATAGCAGTGTTTTGTGTGTTGGAGCGTGCTCTAAGTCTGATTCTGGCAGTGTGGAATGATCTTGTGCAGACAGGAAGCTGGGGAACAGAAACAGGAAGTTGTTGTGGTTACTAATGTGCTTGATGATTTGCAGAGGAGGATGCTGGGAGATTGCCCCGAGCAAATGTTTGGAAATTAAGTGCCAGGCTGCGGACAGCCAAGTTATGCTCTTTTAGAGGAGCAGTAAGTCATTTTTACCACCAAAGAGAAAATAATTATAATAAATAATAATAATTTAATAATAATTTCTTTATAGGGCCCATGATGGAAAGCCAAACGTTTCTGAAATAAAAATGTACTGTTCTATGTGAATTTTTTAAAGGCTGGTATGTTATGACTTTGTGGCTAAAGGAAACGTAGATGATTGTGGGGAACTACTGTTCTTTCAGCACAATAAACTGAGCTCTAGAAGTTTAAGTTGCCTTTATGATTTAATTTACTGTTTAAATTAAAACTTAAACACATTTGTAACTTGCGTTGTTTCGTTAGAACTGTCTGTGAGTGTGGTGTGTTCTCTCTGTGTCTGCGTGGGTTTCCTCCGGGTGACTGTCTGTGAGGAGTGTGGTGTGTTCTCCCTGTGTCTGCGTGGGTTTCCACCGGGTGACTGTCTGTGAGGAGTGTGTTGTGTTCTCTCTGTCTGCGTGGGTTTCCTCTGGGTGACTGTCTGTGAGGAGTGTGGTGTGTTCTCTCTGTGTCTGCGGGGGTTTCCTCCGTTTGACTGTCTGTGAGGAGTGTGGTGTGTTCTCCCTGTGTCTGCGTGGGTTTCCTCTGGGTGACTGTCTGTGAGGAGTGTGGTGTGTTCTCTCTGTCTGCGTGTGTTTCCTCTGGGTGCTCCGGTTTCATTCCACAGTCCAAAAACACACGTTGGTAGGTGGATTGGCAACTCAAAAGTGTCCGTAGGTATGAGTGAATGTGTGTGTGTGTCTGTGTTGCCCTGTGAAGGACTGGTGCCCCCTCCAGGGTGTATTCCCGCCTTGCGCCAAATGATTCCAGGTAGGCTCTGGACCCACCGCGACCCCTGGACCCACCGCGACCCTGAACTGGATAAGCGCTTACAGATAATGAATGAATGAATGTTACCCACCTAATGAAGCAGGAATAGAGCAACATCCCCATCTATTTTTCATCCTTTTCAACATTCAGAGTTCTCTCCCCCATCCAAATGCCTCCAGATGCCATTTCTGGACCACATGGAGAGACGTGGAAGACGGGGAGAGGAAACCACGTGCCATCATTCCACCAAACAATTCCACTGGTCCACAGCCCTTTATTTGTCAACCCTGGTTCTGGAGGCATTTATAGCTTTCACTTCCCCCGACACACCTGATTCAGCTAATCAGTTAATGTACAAGTCCTTTCAGGGTTGCAGTGGGTGTGTTAAAGCAGGAAAACCACTAAAATGTACTGGGCAGGTTGCCTCGTGAACTAGGGTTGAGAAACGGTGCCTTAGCCCATGTTTAACATCCCGAACTCCACAGTGTCCCATGTCTCTACGGTTAGCACTGAACTAGACTTCTCTCAAATCTCCACTTGTTTCCAAATTGAATTAAAGACTCACAATACTCTCCATAGTCCGTGTGTAATTCAATCTGCACTCAGTTTAAGTTTCTTTAATGAATTATTCTTTAATGCATAAGTAAATTAAAATGTGAATTCACTTTTATTTCTGGAAAATGTCAGACATATAGTGTACAAACATTTTTGTTTCTATTCTACAGCCTCAAATCTGACTCTCAGTCATTAAATTCTGGACTTTTTGGTGTTTTATATAATCCTCTTAGTATCCAGTGTACAGTATAATTATTTTACCTTGGTTTCCCCCTCTGTTATTAAGACTGTGTACTGTGTAATTTTCTCCGCTGCTGCCCACATGAGTGAATATCATGTTTGTCTTATTTATTTATTTATTGTGTGTGTGTGTGTGTGGGGGGGGGGGGGGTGGTACAACCAAAAACCATAAGCTTTGTCCCAGATTGTCATGGTTACCCAATAACGATCAGTTGTCCCTGGTGTCCCGCAGGTTCTAACCCATGGCATGAGGCTTCATGAGCTGTGTCTCTGAGGCTGAGAAACACATTCTTTTGCGTTCTGTGGCAGAGGCAGGTTTTATATGGATGACTCGGCAGTGTTTCTCCTCAGCTGAGTTAATGAATATAAGATGGAGGGAATGTGGGGCATGTTCAGGGGTAAAACAATAAGGAAAAGGAAAGAAACAAATGGCTAATGGAAGAGGGCACACATGAAACTGTGAGTTTAGGCACAATGTCTTTACTGTAGAAGTACGTAGGCCACAGTTGTATAAAACAACAATAGTAGTAAGTTTCTCCAGAAGCTCTTCACTTCATTTTTCTAAAGTTAAAAAAATAGATACTGGGTGCTAGGTGGGAACACAACCTGGAAGGGGTGCCAGTCTTGTTTGAGTCGCCAATCCACCGACCAACGTGCGTTTTTGAACCAGAGTACCCAGAGGAAGCCCACGCAGACACAGGGAGAACACACCACACTCCTCACAGACAGTCACCCGGAGGAAACCCACACAGACACAGAGAGAACACACCACACTCCTTACAGACAGTCACCTGAAGGAAGCCCACGCAGACACAGGGAGAACACACCACACTCCTCACAGACAGTCACCCGGAGGAAACCCACACAGACACAGAGAGAACACACCACACTCCTTACAGACAGTCACCTGAAGGAAACCCACGCAGACACAGAGAGAACACACCACACTCCTCACAGACAGTCACCTGGAAAAAACCTTGCAGACACAGAGAGAACACACCACACTCCTCACAGACAGTCACCCGGAGGAAATCCACGCAGACACAGGGAGAACACACCACACTCCTCACAGACAGTCACCCGGAGGAAACCCACGCAGACACAGAGAGAACACACCAACTTCCTCACAGACGGTCACCCGGAGGAAACCCACGCAGACACAGAGAGAACACACCACACTCCTCACAGACAGTCACCCAAAGGAAACCCACGCAGACACAGAGAGAACACACCACACTCCTCACAAACAGTCACCTGGAAGAAACCTCGCAGACACAGAGAGAACACACTACAGTCCTCACATACAGTCACCCGAAGCGGGGTTCGAACCCACAACCTCCAGGACCCTGGAGCTGTGAGACAGAGACACTACCAGAAGCGCCGCTATGCGGTCAATTGCTAGTCGTGTGTTTTATTATGATACCTTAAAAATAATTTTGGTATGTACTGATCACTTTTGTTTTCAATTTTGAGTTCATAGGGTTCTCCTCATATTAAACGCTTTGGCACACCCGTTATATTTCTGTGATTACTTGGACAACTGTAAACTTATTCGGACGTTTACTCTACTCATAAATGTGATATGGAAATTGTTATGTTCTCCATTGTATTTATGTGCTGTTAGTGATCTCTCTCTCTCTCTCGCTCTCTCTCACACACACATTACAGAGAGATGAGATCATCTCCTTGGTCCTTGGTTGTGTCTGAAGCGAGATTGGAGAGTGATATCAGGTATAGAAAGAGGAGGCAGGGGAGTGGAAAAAAGGAAGAAAAGTGATATTTTGGAAAAGGCAGAACAGAGTGAGGGGGGATGGAGGTAGAGAGGGTGAGGAGGAGAAGAGAGGGAAGCTGGTGGCCCTGTTATTTTTCTCTCTCTCTCTCTCTCTCTCTCTCTCTCTCTCTCTCTCTGTTATTTTCACTTAAACAGGCAGAAGGAATTTGGCCTATCTTCCCTCATTGCATAAAGGCCTTGAAAGCCACACAAGGAGAGAGTGAGAGAGTAAAATTCTTGTCTGTGCTGTGAAAGAAAGAACAACTTGTTAAATGAGGGCCCTCTGCTCTTTATTTTGTTGTCCTCGCCTCTTTTGAATCCCAAGTCAAACCCCTCAGACTCTTCTTCGTTTCTGAATGCCACTGTCATTCCATTGCTTTCCCTCTGCTTTTTTACAATTTCTTCTCTTTCATTCCTGAGATTTCCATCTCTCTCTTTGTCACCGTGCCCAGGGCTGGGTGTGAACTAGAGTGGTGTAAAGCCCACCATGGCTGGATCCAATCAAATCCTCACAGAGATGTTTCAGCATGTAGTGTAAACCCTCTTAGAAGAGAAGCTGTAACAGCAGTTCACTTTAGAAGAAATGCTACTTTTCAGATGTGAATAAAGTCCAGAAAAAACTAACTCTCTCTCTCTCTCTTTCTGTTAGTACTTTTCCACCAACGTAGAACTGACTCCATTCCGTTCCGAACCTAATTTTTAACCCTTTGGCGCATTTCCACCACCAAAAAAAGGTTCACAATTCTGAAAAGTTAATTTGCAGCAGGAACCAAAAAATAACGTTTTTCGGCACAAACCGTGACGACCTCTGTGGGCGTGTCTAGTTGTATAGGAGCAAGGGGCAATGGTGACACCCACGAGGATCATACCGTGGTCTACTGACGAAAGCTGGCATTTCTTATCTATTTGGTGTTCTTTGGAGTTTCAGGAGAAACTTTAAGAAAAACAAATGTATGTAACAACTGCACAAACGCTCGCAGGTCACCTATAAGCTCCGCCATCTTCTCGCTTCTGTTTACTGCCGCTGTGCAGCGCCCTCTGTTGATGACGTACTGTATGACGTCGCCTCGATTCTGAACTGAAACTGGTGTAAACGTGGGCTGGTTCGCTGAAAACCACCAAGGGTCTTATAAACCAGACCGGAATCAGTTTAAGAACTCTCTCTCTCTCTCTTTCTCTCTCACTCTCTCTCTCTCTCTCTCTTTCTCTCTCACTCTCTCTCTCTCATTCTCTTTCTCTCTCACTCTCTCTCTCTCATTCTATTTCTCTCTCACACTCTCTCTCTCTTTCTCTCACTCTCTCTTTCTCTCACTCTCTCTTTCTCTCTCTCTCTCTCTCTCTTTCTCTCTCTCTCTTTCTCTCTCTTTCTCTTCTCTCTCTCTCTCTCTCTCACTCTTTATCTTTCTCTCACTCTCTTTCTCTCTCTTTCGCTCTCTCTCTCTCACTCTCTTTCTCTCTCACTCTCTCTCACTCTCTGTTTCTCTGTGGTGGTCTCTGTATGGATCCACTTACAGTTCTGATGAGTTTAGAGCTGCTTTCTTTATTGGTTTGATATTCTAAATGTTTTGAATTAGTTTCTGAGTAAAGCTGCAGAACACACTGTAACTCACTGTAAAATCAAAACATGCCAAACTCCAAGAGCCTCACAGCGCGGTGTAGTGGATTAGGAGAAGGTAAACATGCGGAGAGTGATATAAGTTTTACTTGCTCTGAGAGAGAGAGAGAGAGAGAGAGAGAGAGAGAGAGAGAGAGAGAGAGAGAGAGAGAGAGAGAGAGAGAGATTCCCCACCAGAATTGTTTCTTTAATCAGGTCCATGTAAGAATGATGTAACTGTCTGAATGTTTCTGTCACTCTTAATTGAGTTAGGAGATTTTCACTGAAGCAGTGCGTTTAATTCTTGGTTTATAAAACTCTCTCATGACGTTTGAACATCATAGTTTACTTCAACAAGATTTATGGAAAGAGTTTTGCGCTGGAATATGTAGTTCATGTATAAATCTACTCAGGCACTTTTCAGATCTTTGAAAGATGGCTTTAACTCAAATGTCTCATGTTTTTCTCATTTCCAGAATTTCAGTAAATCCACTCATCAGGGAAAAGAGAAAAAAATTAATCCATAACTCAAGTAGGAATAAAAAATAATATTCTCTCTTATTTTGCTTTTTAATCGTCTTCTGTAAGAGTTAATGAAATGGTGGACTTCGGGAAATGATCCAATGGTAACTGACGAACTGACAGTGTGAGACTGTAAAAGTTCTTTGTCGTCTTCATTTCTCTCTCTCTCTCTTTCTTTCTCTCTCTCTTTCTTTCTCTTTCTCTTTCTTTCTCTTTCTCTTTCTTTCTCTTTCTCTTTCTCTCTCTCTCTCTCTCTCTCTCTTTTTCTCTTTCTCTTTCTCTCTCTCTCTCTCTCTCTCTCTCTCTCTTTTTCTCTTTCTCTTTCTTTTTCTCTCTCTCTCTTTCTCTATCTCTCTTTCTCTATCTCTTTCTCTCTCGCCGTCTCTCTTTCTCACTCTTTCTCTCTATTTCTCTCTCTCTCTCTCTCTCTCTCTCTTGCCGTCTCTCTCTCTCTCTTTCTCGCCGTCTCTCTCTCTCTCTTTCTCGCCGTCTCTCTCTCTCTCTCTCTTTCTCTCTCTCTCTCTCTCTCTCTCTCTCTGTAGTGTGTCTGTGTCTGTGACTGAATCAGACCATGTTTGACATTGTATTAGTTTAAGCTGTGGAGCTTTTGTTGAAAGAATAATCTCCGTCAGTCGATCTGTTGTTTTGTGAAAAATTCCTTAGTTTTGAACGTACTGAAAATGACATCATGCGGTAAATGTTAAAGAAAATAATCTGTCTCATTCGCTCTGGTCTAAAACTGTATGTTGTAAAATGACAGCATTGCCAAGCCAAACAAATCCAAGCATCTTTCCAATTTATCTTCAAAGACCAAAATAACCCTGGAGTAAACAGTTCACTGAAAACCATACTGTTGCATGGACCCACTAAAATTACTGGGTAACATATGCTTAAGATACATTTTAAGATGGTTTTCTGTGGTCATGTCAAAAGTCAACAAAATCCTTCGCGATTTGACCAGTTGTTGGTCATTGGAACACTGTTGTGAGGATTTGATTGCTGGCAGATAGCAATGTGAATAGTTCATGTTCATAAACCCCACTCCAACTCATCCCAAAAGTTAAGGCGGGAACTCCCATCACTCCAGAGTACACAGTTCTGCTACTCCTCGGTCTAAAGCTGGGGCTTAACACCCCTTTACCTCACACGTGGTGATCTTAGGCTCAGATTCAGACTCTCCAGATTTCAGTCTGTTCTATAGACGTTACACAACTGTTTTCACGATTGAACATCTGCCCTATAGTGCACCTTAAAGTCAGTGGAACCACTCAAACCTTTGGTCTTATAGTGTATATATATTTATCGAGAATAAAACCTGATTTATGGTGCCGTGTGAACAAAGATTTCCCCTTAAAATGATCAGACAATATGTTAATTTCAGAACTACTGTCTCTTCCTGTCCACTGCGCTGCGCTCCATGAGAACGAGGTCAAAGGGCGACGGAGCCAGCGGGAATCTGCCTTTCCCATGGTACCACTGGCAAGGCTCCAGTGAGAGAGAGAGAAACTTACTCTCTGTTCCTGGTAAAGTAGACCAAATACGGAGGGAGAAGGGAAACTGAGAGAAAGTGCTAACTCAAGAGGGAAGCGAGCAAGTGAGAGAAAGGGAATTAGGAATGACGGAAGAAAGGAGGAAAAAAAAATGGAGAGAAAGTGAGAAGGGAGAGACAAAACGATGGTGGGGAAAAAAAAAAAGAGTGGAAACTCTCTCTCTCTTTCTTCCCAATTAACATTTCATTCTGATCCTCTGTGACACTTTATGGAAGCATAATTTTCCCAGCAACCGGAAAAAGACTCAGTTTCCCCAGCGAGGAAGTATTTTGGATGGAATTACTATAGGTTCATGGCACTGCAAAACTGTTGCTGTTGTTCGCATTGCAAGTTACAAGTGACCGTATCTGATGTGTGAGATCACGCCGTTGTCATGTTTTCCCTGTTTGCTGCTTGTTTTTATAAGACATCTGTGTGTACACTGAGAATGGGAAGGCAAGACTCAACCATTCATTCACTCATTGTCTGTAAGCGTTTATACAGTACAGGGTAGCGGTGTGTCCACACGGGAACACACCCTAAAGGTGGCGCCAGATCTTCGCAGGGCAACACACACTCACACATTCACTCTCACATTCACACCTAGGAACACTTTTTTGAGTCACCAATCCACAACGTGTGGTTTTGGACCGTGGGGGGAATCCAGAGCACCCACAGGAAAAACCCCGGAATTGGGCTGGAACCCACTATCCCAGGATCCTGGAGCTTCCACGGAATAAATATTATAGAATCTAAATGTAGATGCTGTGATATAAACATTTGACACTGTCTTTTTGATTTTGTATGAGGTCATATACAACATTAGCTCCTGAGAACACATTTGTGGGCGGAGCCTTGAGAGGTCAGTATAGTGTGTACTTATTTGGGGATTCTGATCTATGGCTTCGTCTTGTTTCTTTTTCGCTGATCTCCAGCATTTCATTTAATAACTGCCTCGTGTACCATTCTGTTTCTAACGGAGAGGAATGTTCCCTCTATCTTTTTTTCTTCATCACTTTCTCTTTCTATTTCTCTAGTTCGTCTTTGTCTCTGTGGAGTCACGCTCTCCACATACGCATGCACACACACACACACATGCCTGCATACAGACACAGACACACTCATTACGAGGGAGCCTCCCTTCATAATTACAGAGAGCGCTCTTTGCTTATGTAAGGGAAGACGCTGTGAAACAGCACTTTCTGATGTCACAGAGTTCAGAGAGTAAGAGTGTGTGTGTGTGTCATGTCTGAGTAAGTGTATATGGTGTTTAATGTAATTGTTTGAGTGTGTGGAGGGTTGTAAAGCGCAACAGTGTCGTCACTAGTCCTGTGCACTATGACGATTTCACTGTCCCTGCACGTCATCTCACACTGTAACAGTATCTGGTGACTTTGCTTCTATTTATATTGAATATATTGTAGCTAGAGTGTGTAGAGCGAGCGGAAAGACATGACCTGAGTCAAAGAAGAGCTAAAAAAAACAACAACAGCTAAAATAAAATAAAGCACCAAGGCTGGTGTGAAAACAGGGCCCCTTTTATTGATAAACAATGAGCACAGTCCAAGAGATTTTGAGGAGCTGGTACAGAGCTGAAATGCCACTCCATGGCTTTGTTTTATATAATTTATTTATATATTTTTTAATTATTGTTAATTTTTGTTGATTTTTTTTTTTAAGTATTACATTGTTATTCAAGAGTATTATAGATGCAAAATGTAATTAGGGAAATATCACAATATTTATATCATTAAATGTAGCATTAAAATTGTATTTCATCAGTAATATTTTGTTCGTCCAAACGGTAAATCAACCCAGTTACAGGGTTTTTTTTAACATGAAAGTGTGTTTTTTTTAAATATGTGTATGTGTGTTGTTTGTGATCTGATGAATCCAGTCATTTCTCTGTGATGTGGTCCCTCTTCTTTCTCACAGTGCCGTTATCCAGGCTGAAAGGCACTGTGGCTGTGTGTGATGTGGGACTATTCTGTTTCTCTTTTGTGTTTTTGCTTCAGGGTCACGGTTTTTCAACTGACAGAAATAAAGAGAAAAGCTCTTCCTTTTGAGAGAGCCATCTGAAGTCTCCAGGGAAGTGATTCTGAATGGTTTTTGTTCAAGGACTCATTCATTTTAGCATTTACAGGAGTTTAGTTGGAGGTGGTAGGTGTTGGTTATGTTCTTCACACCTCTAGGGTCTCGCATGTCCACATTAAACTCTCAAACACAGCTTTGTGAAAATTTAACAGCTAACCAATCTATTATTATTCAAAGTGTATTTTCAGTGACTCATCATTTAGTTTTATACCAAGCAATGGTGCCTCCGTCTCCTCCATGTCCTCCTGGGGGTTCCCCAGGCATTACTAAGCGAGCTAGGAGATGTAATTCCTCCTGTGAGTCCTGGGTTTACTCTGGGGCCCCCTTCCAGTTGGCTGTGCCTGGTATACCTCCAGAGGGAGGAATCCAGAAGACATCCTTATCAGATTCTCAAACCACCTCAACAGGCTCCTCTCAACGCGAAGGAGCAGCGACTCTACTTCGAGCTCTTCCCGAATCGCAGAGCTCCTCACTCGATCACGGAGAGTACGCCCAGCCACCCATTTGAGAAAATGGAGTGTGGTGTGTTCTTTTTGTGTCTGTGTGGGTTTCCTCCCGGTGACTGTCTGTGAGGAGTGTGGTGTGTTCTCCCTGTGTCTGCATGGGTTTCCTCCAGGTGACTGTCTGTGAGGAGTGTGGTGTGTTCTCCCTGTGTCTGTGTGGGTTTCCTCCCGGTGACTGTCTGTGAGGAGTGTGGTGTGTTCTCCCTGTGTCTGCATGGGTTTCCTCCAGGTGACTGTCTGTGAGGAGTGTGGTGTGTTCTCCCTGTGTTTGCGTGGGTTTCCTCCGGGTGACTGTCTGTGAGAAGTGTGGTGTGTTCTCCCTGTGTCTGCGTGGGTTTCCTCCCACAGTCCAAAAACACACATTGGTAGGTGGATTGGCGACTCAAAAGTGTCCATAGGTTTGAATGTATGAGTGTGTGTCACCCTGTGAAGGACTGGCGCCCCCTCCAGGGTGTGTTCCCGCATTGCGATAAGTGATTCTGGGTAGGCTCTGGACCCAACGCAACCCTGAACAGGATAAGCGGTTTCAGGCAATGAATGAATGAATTAATAAAAATATATAGCCTAATATTTTTTCATTACTTTCTTTCATGATCTTGGCTGTATTTTGACTTTCTTTGCATTCATCCACTAAAGACCCAGTCAATTCTACTAAATTTAAGTTGGACAGGACTTTTTCCAGCTGGTGGTGTCACCGAACGAAGAAAAAAAGAAGAGCCCACCAAAAGAAGAGCCCATTCTCATTGTCATTAACATAAGAACAGCATGCATGAAGAACTGTTGATTTACAGTGAGTCCACGGTAGTGAATATACAAAGAATAGAAGTGAGTAGTGCAGTCAGTAGTGCATAGATAGTGAATGATATAAAAGAAAATGAAAACCAGTCACAACAGAAGTCTATAATGGCAGGGTAAGTGAGCGTGTTAAGACCTAGGTTAAAGTGTACTGTGAGGCTCTGTGATTGTTCAACGGTGGAATAAATACTGTCTTCACTCTTCAGCTAATTCCTCATTGGAATCCAAGCCCACTCTCTGTCCATCAAACACAAAGTGCTCTCTGTGGAGGTCTAGGCCCGAGCTGGGAGAGTGGGCCACTGGGTCTGCTCTGTGTGGGACGTCCTGAGCAGCGGTCACTCTCTAAGACGACAACACAGGAACCATCCGGACTCCAGGTCAGTCTCATGCTAGAGACCAGGCCCCGTTTTAGGAAAAAAGCTGAGATTCCGGCCCCATGGCATCAGTCCGGCGCTCAAAGAGCTCTTCATGTCTCCGTCATGACTTTAGAAATACATTTCCACTGTGGAGCGCCACCTCCATGAAGACTCCGGCACTGCAGTCCAGAGGATTGAGAGACAAAATTGGAACTCAGGCAGGTTCTATTGAACTTTACATATATGGCATCTAGCAGATGCACTTAGTAAAGTAAGTAAGGTAAGATATGTTTAATATAATAAAAGTGGGAGACGGATATTGGGACTTTGTTTCACCATCTGAGATACAGAACTAATCTTAATGCATCTCTTCCGTGCTTCCAGTTTCTGAGCGTGTCAAAACAACACTGCTGATGTCAGAAGCATGGCTAATAACAACTGTGAGTCAGGTTGCAATCAGCCACTTTGCTAATGCTGTGTACACCTAAACTGTAGTCCAACAGACTGTTATCAGACACTTATCTCACGGCTGTGGATTCTTAGCTCATAGCAGCTGCAGTTATTCCATAATCAGATGCTGCTATACTAACACTTGTAGATTTGTACTTCTGTGAATCTGTGCATTTTTACCAAGCTCCTTTGCTAGACAGCAAAGTACTGAATACTGATTTAGTATTTTCAGCATATGTTAAACATAGACACATTTTGATGCCATATTCAGACTGGGGCTTTATTTTTACTCTAAACATTCTACTTGGTTAATGCTAACTAGTAGCAGCTTATTAGCTGAAGCTAACTGCATAGTAGTATCAAGTCAAGGCTAGTAGTATCATAGGCAAGGCTAAACTTAGCTAGCTGATTAGCTAATGATAACTGTAGTCAGACTGTTCTCTTACGTAAAATAACTGGTCAGATTGTTATGGGACACTTGCGTAAAATGCTAATTGTATAAATTTCTTAATCAGACTTTCAGCTAATGCTAACCATATACAATTTATAGTCAGAATAATGCTAACTCTGGTCAGATATGTATCAGACAGTTAAATTAACCGTGTTCCAGACAGAGTCATGTCTTGGCTTACGTAGATGGAACTTTACTTATGCTGTTATTCGATTCTTAGCTAATGATAACAGTATTATTATAACGCCTAAGTGGGCCAACTGTGGTCTGCTTCTTGCTTGTACTCAGGGCAGTTACATTTATTTATTTATTTTTACCAGTTTATTTTATTCAGGCTGTTAGAAGGCTTTTACAAAGCACTTTTATGGAGGATGTGTCTGTTCCATTTCAGCACCATTCTAGTGGGATTTAAGTAGTGTAAATGTAAACAGCAATTTTTATGTCAGGGCAGTATCCCATGCTGAGTGTGTTGTGTGATTATTCTGTTTGTTTTTTGGTTAATGGAGTGTGCAGAAGCTGTGATATGGAAGTGAAAATGTAGAATTCTGTCAGTGCTGCATTCCCTTTAGTCATGAGTAGGTAGCTGAACTGCTAAATGCTAATTCTAAATCCATCACACTGGACTGTGCCGAAACTTCAGAAACATGCCTCATTTTGGGTTTTTATGGTGTGTTACAGGGCTTCAGGACTGATTTTCTGTGGGTTGTTATAGCTAAATTTGACACTTTTTTAAAAATAGCCCTTGTCTCTGTTGTCCTTTTTCAGTCTGTTCCTTCACTCCCGCTCTGCTCTGAAAAAGGCCTTAAGATAGAAACAGTATTTTAACACAACTGTTTTTGAAATAAGAAATGAAAACAATCGGACGACTGGAATGAGGGCTTGGCAAAGAACAGCCGTCCAAGGGGCTGAGCGGGTGATGGAGGGACTGGCACTCGGCCCTCTGTCCCAGCTCCCAACCACATCTCTTCATTCTTAAAGGGGCATCAGAGGACACTTTACTGAGCCAAAACAGTTTGAGTGGGCAAACCTGGTCCTTGAGTATACTTTTTAAAAAATGCTGAACATCGGAAGTGATTATGTTCTCTTGAGAGGATGTTATTTTGGACGTTTTGTTCAAACAGTGAAAACGTGCTTTGGAATTGGTAACCTGGTCAGCAGAAAGGGAAGCTGCAAAACCAGCATATATTGTGTTTTGAGTGTTGGCGTGTTGCTCCACCAGCAAGATCATTTGGGATAAGCAGTTAAACCAGCATAACACTGTCAACCAGCTTAGACTGGAATGACCCAGCTGTTTCCAGGAGGAATGTACAAGTCAGGAGTTTGTACAATACAAAAATAGTCAGAAATCAATATCTATCTGTAATATTTTGTCATA
Organism: Hoplias malabaricus; assembly: GCF_029633855.1. Lineage (NCBI taxonomy): Eukaryota > Metazoa > Chordata > Actinopteri > Characiformes > Erythrinidae > Hoplias > Hoplias malabaricus. The sequence continues at coordinate 37,270,062 of NC_089810.1, forward strand.
TTGATGTCCTCTAGACGAGGGTAAGGCGTCTGAGCATTACATACTCTTTTTGAATCTGTCTCTCTGACTTTCCCTCTCTCATTTCTCAGAGACATATGTTTCCCTTTGTGTTGAAGTGATTGGTGTCTTGTGCTGTTAGAGAGCGCCGCTGCTTTATGAAGGGAATGACCCACCGAGGACTGGTTAGAGAGAGAAAGAGGGAGAGTGTTAGTGCATGGGTTGTGGCTATAAGGTTTTAAGTGTAGATCTACTCTGCTGCTTGTGTGTCATGATTTATTTGACAGTATAATCTACCTAATATCAACCCTGTAGTTAATACTGAGTCTCACTACAATGAAGTGGTCAAGGTCACCTACAGCCATATGTAAACCATTGGGGGCAGTGGTCCCCATTGTGTCAAACTTGATCCAGGTACAGGTTTTTGTTTTTGTCGTCTTGCACTTTTTCCCCTCCCTCAAAAATTCTCGAGAATAAACTCTGCACGTTAGTTTACATAAGTGTCAGACTTTTTAGTCTTCATCTATGCCTATAAAATGACCAGATTTGGAACCATATTTTCATACATAAACACTAGCAAGTGAACAAACAAGAGGGCTGATATTTATGGTCATTCTTTAAGAGAGTTCCAGCAACCATTAAATTGGATTTATTTCTTCAGGAGCCAAAGTTATTTCCATGTTTTATTTTTGTCGTAGTGTAGAAGTTATGTAATGTGTTTTTAAATATTCCTGTCTCTTGTGTTTGCTCACAAAACAGGAGGGGTCTAGATTTGACTTTGAGGTGTTCAGTAAAAGAAGAGATGTGGTTGGGTTTGCTGGGGAATGTTTGGCTGTTTGGAGTCTGAACAATGTTGGTGAAAATGAGGTATGTTAGTATTTGTAACAGTTTATATGTAAAGGAAATGTCTACGATTGTGGGGAAACGCTGCTCTTGGGTTTGTTTATTTTCAGAAGCTCTGAGTATTTTAAGGTAGAACGGTGGGTTTGAGGAAGAAAACGACTGTTTGTACGAGGTTGAATTTTAACTTGTCTGTAAATTTTTATTCACTGTTTGAATTACCACAGAAACTCATTATTAACTTGAGTTGTATAGTTTTGTAGCACTTTCAGTCTTTGTTTACTTTCATGCAATTAGCACTTGCAATTTAGAGTTAGTTCCATCTACAGGAAAAACACATATGGGTTAGGAACAAAGCAATACAGGTCTTTTGGTGAGAGAGAGCCTAGCGTACTGCACCAATACACCAATTTACAGACACGGGGGCTTGATAAAAAACATATTAGACCATGCAGTTGAGATTTTAGGTTGTGAATTTAGTCAATTAATATGTCATGGTGCACCACATTATCATCCCTGTCTAAAAAGACATTGTGTCTGTGGTGAGTTGGTTAAACATGGTTGTTATATGGTTAAACCTGTTAGCAAATATGTGTTAAAGTTAAGAGGCTTCAGGCCGACTGATGGAGAAAACATAGGTCAGTGTTTGGCAGCTTCGGAGGAGAAACACTGTAGATGGATGTCGGTTTACTATTTGGCAAACAACAGGCCACTGTTACCTTTTCTTTCTGTATGTTATAAATGATTATTAATAACATTTTAATGTGTTTATTACCTACTTAATTACCATTAATCAACAGATTGTAAACCATTTATAAACCTTTAAAAGTGTAGTGTTATTCCAAATTGGTACTGACATTTGTGCATAATTAGATATGTGCATCTGTAGTGAAAATTACAGATACCATTACTTTAATAGCTTTGAATTATAGAACTATGGAGATTTGTTGGAGGGGGGGATGGGGCGGGGTGGATGGCAGCTGGCTTTATTCACTGTTAAATGTCCTGTTCTGGGCTCTGGATCTAATGGTAGCAGCATTTCCTTTGTGGACAAGAAAAGCTTCCAGAATCCATTTGGGTAGAATGTCTTTTCCTTTCCTGATTCAGTTGCCAATAGAGTTGCCAGCTTATGTTCTAGGTTTGATGGACACATATTTGTGAGCCATTTCCAAAAAGTGGTGGTCAATAGACAGACCAAATTCGCCTCCAATTCATTCTGCCGTGACATTGCTTCCTATCCAGATGTCTTTAAAACAGAATAGTCTGGGAATGAGCCATTACTGACCACGGCTCATTTCGTAATCCAGAGCTTGTGATAGTGTTACTGATGAGACCTTCTGAAAAGAGCATAACTGTTTGTGTGTGGTAGTAAAACGTCTGTCCATACTACATGCATTCAGGCATTTGATGGCTATATACTACACATGTAACCTCATACACTGGCTTTTCTTATCCACAGGCTAGTATTTGCACTGTCCTTTGGCTGGTCCTTTTCTGAATCAAGCTCTGGCCTGCCCTAATGACCCTAATTTTCCCAGCTAATGATGATTGGAATAATGGTAATGATTGCTGATTTTGTGCATGTGTGTATGTGTGTCTGTGTCAGTGTCAGAAAGCCATCCGGAGAAATGGACGCTTCCCCTTGATGGAGCTGTCCATCAGGGATACAGGGACGATAGTTGTGGGACAGTGGTAAATCCTGCCATTATGTTCAGATTGACCTTGTATGAATGAGGAGTCTGTTCCTAGGATCATGTAATAAGACCCCAGAGTTTGGTATTTTCTCTGTGTGTGTGTGCGCGTTTGTGTGTTTTGGACCGGCTGTACCAGATTGTTGGCATATCAGAGTTATCCAAGCCTTTTTAACCACTGTAAAAGTGCATGTTTTGCAAGGAGTCAGTCCAGTCTTTCCATCCTGAGAAGTTAGGTGCAATGTTTCTTGGGCTAAAGACAAAAATTATCCAACAGTACAGAAACAGAAAACTTATTAAATATGCCTCATAAAACCGGCTTGTAACTCATTTACTCATTGTCTTGCAGGTGGAAAGTTCCCTATAAGGAAGACTGTTAGCACTCAGCAGTGCTTCACTACACGACCAATAACACTGTTTTATAATATTACTCTATTCCGGGAGGAGTCAAAAGTCACGGGACACTTATTATTTCAGAAACGAAAGGGAAAATGGCATATCTGAATACTCCAACAAGTAACGTTTGATGGCTATCTTTAAGGCTGTGTCCGGAACATGGCCGCCATCTTGAAAGTCGCCATATTGGAACATGGGCCAATTTTTCCCAAAGGGGAGTATGTCATGTAGCATATCAAACAAGACCAGGATTGTCTCAGAAATCGATTGCCGCAATCATATTTACAGTATCTCTTGTAGTCTAAAAGTTATCAGCACAGAACATTCAAAACTGGCTTGAAACAGTTATTTCACTATGGTAAACATGGGCCACATCCAACATTCACATGGGCCCAATTTTTTGAAGCCAGGATTTAAAGTGGGCTTTTTTTCCCACTGATAATTTTAGACTTCAGAAATAAAACAATGTTTTCTTTTCAGTCAGGCCACCATTGACTGTAACAAAGAAGACTTGGAGGGTGCTGATAGATATAGCAACCTCTTAAAGAGCTGTATCTGAAGCACTTGACCTTGACTGGACGTAGTGGTTTGTAGTGAAGGAGCTGCTCGTAAAATCTATTTTAAAAAGTCGATTATTAGCTCTATTCCCTTAGCTTTATGCTTAGGGTTTTGTTTGTAAATCTGAAAGCACTGTACTGTAGGTGCTCCTTCATAAGGCTGCATTACTTTTAAATAAGCTTTTCATGACTGCTGAAATAAACCTTTCTATGAAAGCTTACTTACTTTAGGAGTAAGGCTTTATAGGTATCTTTTTCTCTTTGTTTCTCTCTCTCTCTCTCTCTCTCTCTCTCTCTCTCTCTCTCTCTCTCTCTGTGTGTGTGTGTGTTGGACAGATGCAGCTGTAACAACAGTCTTTCATTTATTCTTCTCCTCTCAGAATCAGCCCCTTAAAGGGAAGCAGAGTGGCGTTTTTTTTTGTTTTTTTTTTGGCCTCCTGGGATTTTAACGATTTTTGTGACCGTGCTCACATTTATACATCACCATGTGATGAATGTGAACACGGTTTTAGCTGCGTTTTAGGGGAAGAAAATGAACGGTGAAGTTTCTGTAGCCATGTGTTAAAGTACAGCCTTCAGACCCTTCTGTAATATTCTTCTTAAGGATCATTATTCTTGCTGTAGTTGGACTGAATCTTACTATTTATTGACATAAGAAATTGTTTCCTTTGTGTGGTAAATGACTTTCGTAAAGAAAGTTATAACTAATCTCTAATCAGGGGCTGTTTTGAGTTTGAAACTGGAGCGAAGAGGCTAATGGAATTAGCATAGCGCTAAAGGCATAGGTAAACTAACACACACTGACCTCAGCCACACTGAGTTAAGTAAAGCGAAGTAATCTCTAAGATCATGTACAGACAGTATTTATTTTAATTATTACAGATTGTCTGCGGTCTCCGCTGCTAAAAGACAAGAAACACAACCATTTCTGGTCAGGTGCAGACCACATGTGGGTGGTTTTGAATCTGATTTTTATCCAGTCTCTGAACATGTGACTCCATTTGACCAATGAGATCAGATTTCATTTGCCTTTACTTTTGACATTTGTTTTGTGGGTCAGAGGGGCTCATTCAGGGGTGGATCTTCTTGTATTGCCATCCTCAGTGTACTGCATCACAGGACAATCCACAGATACGAGTACAGTGCATATAAATCGGATTTGGTCACTTGTAACTTGCCGTGTGGATTAAATAATCCCAATCCAAAGCGTGAACAAAGCCAAATAGACTTGCTTATATGATTTTTTTATGATGGACTATTATCTACCAACATAAACATTATTATATAAGCATAGCTTTTGTTATATGCAATTTGGTTTTTTCTGCTTTCCTTCCTTCTCCTCTTCCCTTTCCTTCTGAGAGGCCCCAGCTTCACCCCCAGCTCAGACTCTTCATTTTAAAGGTTATTGCGAGGAAGCTCATGATGATATACTCTTCTCTGGACTTTGATCTTGATCACCAAGAACAAAGGCTTTCAGCTTATTAGACAGCACCCGCCATAGGGTGGAATTCTCTTTGGCAATAAAGTCAAATCCAGTACACTATATATATAAATAAAATTTGTAGTTCTATGCAGTTCAGATGCGCATACTGTGGTTACAATCGTTCGTCTTGGATAATCTCCACAGTAAAGCACGTAATTAAGTTGGACACTCTCTAGAGCAACTACACATGTGCTTTAAATTACCATGCCCAGTGTGGACTAGAGGTGTGTAGATCCTCGCAGCGCTGGGCCATGGAGTGAAGGAGCACCATTCCGTTGGAATGAGTTAGAGTGGTGTTAATGATCCAGTACCTGACCTCGTACTAACAGCAATGTTCAAGCCATTTCAGAAGAGTAGTGACAAACTAAAAGCTAACAAACTAAGATTTGAATTGGGTCTACACTGCTTTAAAGTCACATTTTTAAAAGTGAAGTGAAGTGACTTTAAAAATCAAAATACGCTTTACATGCTTTATGCGCACTTCCATCAGCTGTTGTATTCCTTTGATTCTCCAGTGTCTCCAGCTCGGCAGTGTAAGTGTGCTATTCTTCTATCTGAGCCTATTTTTATCCCTCCATCCAACTCAGTCCTCCAGCTCACATCTGGTTCTCATTCATGACAACAGCAGTCATTCCATAAAAGACAAAGTTGCACTTAGCAGGGGAAAGAACAACGCGGCTGATATGAAAATATAACTCTCTCCGTCTCTCTCTGCTCCTCATCCCTTTCTCACACATTCGCTCTGTTTTTATCTTTCTCTCCCGCTTTTCCAACTCTCTCGTTCTTCATAATAAGAATGAGAATAACGAGAAGCTACATGACGTTATTCTTGAACTCTATTGCTTTACTTTTAAAACTTCTCTGTAGCCACTATTTCTCAGGACGTAAAGTTGCGTGTTTTGGACTCTGGCTGCAATAGACCAGGTGTATCTCCGGAAATAAGTGTGTTGATATATTTTTAAGGGGCGCAACAGATAGTGCATGGCTTTTTTAGGTCTGTGAACCGTCACAATGATTTTGAAGCTGCCGCTTTAATGTAAAAATACTACATAGTTGGGCTGGACAATACCTAAATAATCATTCCAATAACAGTGATATGATTGTTAAACACTGTTTCAATATTTCAGTATGCACCATTTACGACGTCTGTCACTGACTGACGGTGATTACAGGGCGCTGTCGTTGGTTCATTGCACTCAGTTTTAAAGTTGGTTTAAAAATACAGTGGAACCTTTACCTATGAACTTGATCCGTTCCGTGACCCGGTTCGTAAGTGGAAAATTCATTTCTCGAGTCAATTTTCCCCATTTAGAATAATGGAAAACTAATTCATTCGTTCCAGCCCCCACCCTGAAAGTCACCCTTTTTGCACTGATATATGTTTACAACACTCTCACATTAGTAAAAAACACATGTAGCGTTACTAAAAATAAAAGAGAAATAGTGGTAACAGTAATAAAAAAGAAATAATAAAGTTTTAAGTGGTTACACATCGCTACCTTGAAGACGTGACGACTGGCTGGAGGAGTAACACAGGCACTGGCTGTATGACGGGAGGTGGGAGGTGGGTGGAATAACGGAGAGTAGGCGGGTGAATGTGGGGAGACGAAGCGTAGATACGGTTTAACTTAGCACGAATTTCCATGTCTGCTATTTACGCTAATGCTAAATTGCTAAAGCTACAATTTGCTAATCTTAAAAGCTCACTCAAGTCTGGGCGCGCTGGGAGACTCGCTTATTGGGGTCAGTGGCCATTTCCAGCCGCCAGCTCGGCGGAGGTTTGGGTTCGTTTCTAGAGTCGTGGTTCGTTGGTGGAGGCAAAAAATATTCAAATGCCTGGTTCGTATCTTGGAAAGTTCGTTAGTAGAGGTTCCACTGTGTTAATATTGCCAAAGCCAAGAGGTTGTTGTTTGAAGCTGATGTCATGTTGCTTTCAAGTCTTTTCAGATTTTCAGTGGCTTTATTTTATTGTTTATATCGATATCAAAATTATGTTAACCGAAATATATTGTGATATAAATTTGAACCATATCGTCCAGCTCTACTACAAGGTGTTCCTTGATGCGATTAAGACCAGAAAAACATGAGCAGTGGACAGCCTCCTGCAGCTGCAAACCGAAGAGTTTAATGATTAAATTGATAGTTGGAGCAGTGAGCGCGAGAGTGTTACCAAACACTGAAGCAGCTTTTATAATTAGAGGCTTACTTTCATGAAGATTCTCTGTATATTTTTACCTTCTTTGACTTAACCATTGGGAATATTTTCATTTTATAAACATCATGAGTCCAGGCCGAGCTCGTGGAGCTGGAGACGGTGGATCCTGAGATTTTCTCAGGGCTGGAGGTTTACTCTTTGTTCTGCTGTGTGTTAAAGTGTAACTGTAAGTGAAGGTGGTGGATCACGGTGGGGGGCCTGAAGGTTAAACAGAAATTACAGCATTGGCCAAAAAACTATGATAGAACTGTTCTTGTAGTGCCCTCTGGATATTTTCGGTCAGGGCTCATATCCTGACTCTCTTTGGCACACTTTGGTCTATTTATGAATTTCCTGTGGCATTTATATTTGAGCATTACCAAGAGTTACTTACAATTTTGCCTTACTTACATTTTCATCCGCTACACAATATCAACCAGTATGCAACTTTGTTTTCATAATTAAATTGAACACATTTGCTCCATTTACTGTGTCTTTAAGACTGACTTATGTAAACGTTATCCTTTCTGATTGGCTGTCCTGTATTGTGGCTTTTACCTCTCTGTCTGAAGTGTGGAACAAACTGAAGTCTTCAAAGAAGGCGGGAAAACTCAGATGTGTGAATACGTTGAATCCCAGGCAGCCATGAACAGTGCAGAGTTTAATCGTTTTTCTTAGGGCTGTCAATAGCAATTTTAATTAATAATTAGCAATTAAGTAATTAATTTGAGAAGTAATCATGTCATCTGTAGCAGCAAACATTTAGCTTAATGTCCTCCAAAGTAGAGTTCAAAAATAGAGAGCGACTGAATATTTCCTAACAGAAGTATAAAGGAAATAAGTGAAGCATTTTTATTTTTTAACTAAATTAAACATTTCCTTTTCCATCCATAATACGTCTAATTTAAATGTGATCAAAATTGTACAACGCTCTATATTGGAGTTTATTCCCTTAATTATCGGACAAACTCTATCAATAATCATTTATACAATATGCCATAGAGTTTCTAGAATATTCAAGATTTCCATGTAACTAATTCATTCATTCATTCATTCATTCATTATCTGTAACCCTTATCCAGCCTACCTGGAATCATTGGGCGCAAGGTGGGAATACACCCTGGAGGGGGCGCCAGTCCTTCACAGGGCAACACAGACACACACACGCATTCACTCACACACACACACCTACAGACACTTTTGATTCGCCAATCAATCTACCAACGTGTGTTTTTGGACTGTGGGAGGAAACCGGAGCACCTGGAGGAAACCCACGCAGACACAGGGAGAACACACCACACTCCTCACAGACTGTCACCCAGAGGACACCCACGCAGACACAGGGAGAACACACCACACTCCTCACAGACAGTCACCTGGAGGAAACCCACGCAGACACAGGGAGAACACACCACACTCCTCACAGACTGTCACCCGGAGGAAACCCACGCAGACACAGGGAGAACACACCACACTCCTCACAGACAGTCACCCGGAGCGGGACTCGAGCCCACAACCTCCAGGCCCCTGGCGCTGTGTGACTGCGACACTACCTGCTGCGCCAACGTGCCGCCATGACACTAATTCATTTAAGTCAAATAAATAAATAAATAAATCCCTGTAGGACCAATCTGTGAGATGAAGGTGTACTGGTCCAAAGCATGTTTTAATTTAGTTGGGTCAGATGGGAAACATTTATTTCTGAGGTTGAATTGGAGAAAGACTGAGCCTAGTTATGTTATAAGAAGCATCTTGGTCTAAGGAGGTTTTCCTAAGCAGGAGTTGGGCCTCTCGTCCAGCTACATAGCACGGTGAATGATAATGATTATCAGACCCTCTTTTGGCAACACATGGGTCTTTACTTGCAAACATATCCCAATCAGCCAGCAATTTTTACGCAAGATGCCCCACATGGGGAAAAAAACAGTTAAAGCACTTCCCTGGAGCTGTTAACATTGAAATAATGAAATGACCAGCCCAGAGACCTGATGTGAACCCGATTGAGAATCTCTGGAAGATAATTGGAAAGTTATGGCTAAGAAGTCCACTACTGTTACCGAACCGAAAGAAAAGTAGAACAAAATCAAACTAGAGCAGTGTGAAAATCTGGGGATGTCCTGCGGGCGCAGATGTACTAAAGTCTTTCAAAGCAAGGGCCTCTGAATTTTTACAATTATTTTCTAAAGCTTTAACAATGAAGAATTTCTTTGTAAGCTTCCTTTTTGTAAGCTTCAGTTATTTGTTTTCTAATATTGATCATAGCTCTTATTCAACTTTCATGTTTTTTAAGATAGCAAGAGAGTACTTCTAAATTGCGAATTATTAAACGGATATTTCCAGCCCTAAAATCTGATTAGCATTCTCAAAGGTCACATCACCATATTAATGCACCACTGTTTTAAACTCGTGATAATTAATCTCTCTCTGTAAAAGGGAAGACATTAGATTTATGAGCAGAGGGTGGGACTCGGCTTGAATGAACGCCATTTTGTGGGTCCCTCAAACAGGTCTAACAATGTCAGTGCCACAAACAACATGAAATCAAGACCGAAATACAGCACTTCACATTACTCAGTTGAGCTAATCAGCAAGCTTCTTGAGTTTAAGGCTAAAAACATAGCCACTTCCTGTAACTTCGCCTTTAGAATAAAAGTCCCTTCAGAAAGAAAAACAAAAACAAACAACGCTTTTCTACTAGGCTAAAACTCCTTAAAAACATAAAAATATTTAGATTTGTGGCTATGAAACACCAATTAATACAGTTAATCATTTTACGCACATGTTGCCTAGCAACAGTACACAATGCTAACAGGCTACATTTTAGACGCTCCACTTCACATCAATGTCAGAAACACCATTCCCTGTGATAAAATTGCTGTAACTCATAGTCTCTATTGGCTTATTGGTTTAATATCCTTGCCCTGTATGTTCCTAATGCTCCTGTTAGAAAAACGTGAAATTGGAATGAGACTTAAAAATTCAGAAAAATGACTGTTTTTCTCTACTTTTGTGGGTTGTTAACTTCTAACTTATCAGCAGCCATGAGATACAGCTAGTGTGAGTTTGCTCTCTTTCACTGATGTGCCAAAAGCGTTCAGCTCATGCTAGAAGCAGTGTGTTTATTAGGATGTGATAAAAAAACATTCATTTGTTAAAAAGAAAAATGGCTCCTCAGATGCTGTGTGTGCGCTTCTGAAATCTCAGGTTTTGAAAATATTTTCATAACATAATTTTCAGGCATGAAGCCCAGTTTAGGGCCTTTAGCCTGCGGACACTCAGGAAAGTGGTCAGTGTGTGTGCTGGTGGAACTAGTGGAAAAGTGATGTTTTTGTGTTGCCGTGTGACTGAACATACGATCTCTGCCCATGGCTGCACTGCTCCGTATATTAATGGACAAAGGCTTATTTCACATGGGCTTAGTTTATCTTCAATAATCAATAAGTGATAAACAGAAAGTTCTGTTTCTTTGGTCAGAACTTTAACCTCATCTTTGCACTCTCACATAAACACGAGTCCAGCGCTGTGATTGGATAGACTCGGACGTGGAGGCGGGAAGTGCCTGGTGTCTACGTTAAGAAACAGCCCAAAATGAGGATGGATTTTTTTAGGCTGATCACCAAAAACTGACTATGCTGTATTATTTCACAGTGTGTGATTCATATGAACTCCAGATCCCCAAATGAATGTGCTCAAAAAAAAAGCCAGTTTAATATTTCTAAAAGATATTATATGACATGGTTGTAATTACACTGCCAGAAACTTCAGATATTGTTTTACAGTATTTTGGAGAATAGGCCCAAAACAATAGTCTTTAATGCAAATGTAGGAAAAACAATCCCCAGTGTGAGATTCCCCACTCTTTCATCATCATTCCATGAAAAGCTCTTCAGACTGGTTTGGTGAGGAAATAAAATGCTGGATTTGTGTTGTAGGCATGGATACGTCTGGTTTCATTGCCCACCACTGAGTGATATTTTACATAGTAGCGTTTGTAGAAATATGAAGAAACCAGAACTGAACTCTTTTAGTAACAAATTCAAACTTTTTCTCACGCTGCACCGAATAAGTTGCTATTGTTGCTTTTCTTTCTTCCGTTTCTATCATCTGGTTTTTATCAGCTTTGCACTCTGGGGCCCAAATTAGAGCACTTTCAGTGGAACTGTAGCCATTGTGTTTCATTGCTGTGGCCTTTCTGCTGTTTGGTGCTATCCTTAGGGCAGGGTGAAGCTCAGAGCAGAGGTTCAGATGGACATCTGGGGATAGGGTTCAGGGTGGAGGTTCAGCTGGACGTTTGGGAATAGATTTCAGGGTGGGGTTTGGGGATAGGGTTCAGGGTGGGGGTTCAGCTGGACATTTGGGGATAGAGTTCAGGGTGGAGGTTCAGCTGGACGTTTGGGAATAGATTTCAGGGTGGGGTTTGGGGATAGGGTTCAGGGTGGAGGTTCAGCTGGACATTTGGGGATAGAGTTCAGGGTGGAGGTTCAGCTGGATGTTTGGGGGGGTTCAGCTGGACGTTTGGGGATAGGGTTCAGGGTGGAGGTTCAGCTGGACGTTTGGGGATAGAGTTCAGGGTGGAGGTTCAGCTGGATGTTTGGGGATAGGGTTCAGATGGACGTTTGGGGATAGGGTTCAGGGTGGAGGTTCAGCTGGACGTTCGGGGGTGGGGTTTGGGGATAGGGTTCAGGGTGGAGGTTCAACTGGACGTTTGGGGATAGGGTTCAGGGTGGAGGTTCAGCTGGACGTTTGGGGATAGTGTTCAGGGTTCAGGTTCAGATGGACGTTTGGGGATAGGGTTCAGGGTGGATGTTCAGCTGGATGTTTGGGGATAGGGTTCAGGGTGGAGGTTCAGATGGACGTTCAAACATCCAGCTAAACCTCCACCCTGAACTCTATCCCCAAATGTCCAGCTGAACCTCCACCCTGAACCCTATCCCCAAACCCCACCCTGAAATGTTCAGGGTGCATGTTCAGCTGGACATTTGGGGGTGGAGTTTGGGGATAGGGTTCAGGGTGGAGGTTCAGCTGAACGTTTAGGGATAGGGTTCAAGGTGGGGTTTGGGGACAGGGTTCAGCGTGGAGGTTCAGCTGGACGTTTGGGGACAGGGTTCAGGGTGGAGGTTCAGCTGGACGTTTGGGGATAGGGTTCAGGGTGGATGTTCAGCTGGACGTTTGGGGATAGGGTTCAGGGTGAAGGTTCAACTGGACGTTTGGGGATAGGGTTCAAGGTGGGGTTTGGGGATAGGGTTCAGGGTGGAGGTTCAGCTGGACGTTTGGGAACAGGGTTCAAGGTGGGGTTTGGGGATAGGGTTCAGCTGGACGTTTGGGGATAGGGTTCAGGGAGGAGGTTGAACTGGACGTTTGGGTCGACTTTAGGGTAAAGTCTAAAACCTAGAATCCACATATTTACAGAATTTGGCCCAGAGGAATGTGTAGTTTTAATCATGCAATAAATGTAATTTAAAGTAGTGTTAGAAGTCCTGCCCAGTGACTCTTATTGGTGCAGTTCTTGCCTTTGACTTTAGTCTTGTGTTCTTCTTTCTGAGACCCCAACCGTACCAAGGAACCAAGTTCTGAGTTGTGTGTTCTGAATCCTGGGTTCTAGTTGAGGAATCTGGAATATGCTTTCCAGGTTCTCCACATTTTGGGTTGTAGCTTTTGGGTTTGAATTATTAGCGCTGGGATCTGGTTCTCGATTTAGCGTTCTAGATTTTGTAGAATGTGGATCATGTGTTTGATTTTGAGTCGCTGGCTCAGTTCAGTTCTCTATGTTAGGTTTTGGGTTTCCTCTGATTTATATTTAGCTTTAGCTGTTAGCTTCTGGATGTGAGGTTTGGAGTTTGATGTTTTTAAGCTTGAGGATCTATATATATATATATATATTTCCTCCAGTTCTGTAAAATACAGTGACTATCTGCACTTGTTTCTGAATGATGCTGTGAGAGCAGAGGATTCCTCATTGCTTTTTGCTGTTATTTATTTTTATTTATTTTTTAGTTTTTGTTTTAATTTTCCAGTTGTTTATTTCTGCTCAGTTTCTTGAGCAGAAATTTGAGATTTTGTTCAGTATTTAAACACAGAACCGAAAAGAAACGTAGTTTATAAGGAACGTGACTTCCTTTTTGTGTGAGTGTGTGTGTGAGAGAGAGGGAGGGAGAAGGAGGGAGAGAGAGAGATGAGGGAGGGAGTGTGATCTAATCGCTCAGAGGGAGCTGTAGACTCGGCCAAAACCCGTATGGCTCAGAGTCAGGCTCAAACCTGCCATATTTGGAGAGAGAGAGAGAAAGAGAGAGAGAGAGAGACGTTGTCTCAGTCTCTCTTTCTCCCCCATTTCATTCACTTTCTCTTCAGTTTGTCCTCCTTTTGTCAGGTCACTCCCAAATTCACTCGTTCTTGAATTTTTTTTTTTGTTTCTCTCTCTCTCTCTCTCTCTCTCTCTCTCTCTCTCTCTTTTCCACTTCCTGTTTCCCTTTCTTTTCTGTTTTTAGCCTTTCTTTCTGTCCAACATTTTACTCCCATTTTTCTTTCTCTCTCTTTCTCCGTCTCTCTCTCTCTCTCTCTCTCTCTTTCTCCCTGTGTGTCTCTTTCTCTCTCCCTCTCTCTCTCTCTCTCTCTCTCTCTCCGTGTGTCTCTCTCTTCCTGTGTGTGTCTCACTCTCTCTCTCTCTCTCTCCCCCTGTCTCTCTCTCTCTCTCTCTCTCTCTCTCTCCCTGTGTGTCTCTCTCTTCCTGTGTGTGTCTCACCCTGTCTCTCTCTCTCTCTCTCTCTCTCTCCCCCTGTCTCTCTCTCTCTCTCTCTCTCTCCCCCTGTCTCTCTCTCTGTCTCTCTCTCTCTCTCTCTCTCCCCCTGTCTCTCTCTCTCTCTCTCTCTCTCTCCCCCTGTCTCTCTCTCTCCCTCTGTGTCTCTCTCTCTCTCTCCCCCTGTGTGTCTCTCTCTCTCTCCCCCTGTGTCTGTCTCTCTCTCTCTCTCTCTCTCCCCGTGTCTCTCTCTCTCTCCCCGTGTCTCTCTCTCTCTCCCCGTGTCTCTCTCTCTCTCCCCCTGTGTCTCTCTCTCTCTCCCCCTGTGTCTCTCTCTCTCTCCCCCTGTGTCTCTCTCTCTCTCCCCCTGTGTCTCTCTCTCTCTCCCCCTGTGTCTCTCTCTCTCTCCCCCTGTGTCTCTCTCTCTCCCCCCCTGTGTCTCTCTCTCTCCCTCTGTGTGTGTCTCTCTCTCTCTCCCCGTGTCTCTCTCTCTCTCTCTCCCCCCCTGTGTGTCTCTCTCTCTCTCTCCCCCTGTGTGTGTCTCTCTCTCTCCCCCTGTGTGTGTGTGTCTCTCTCTCTCTCCTTGCTGTTGCCAAGGACGCCACTATTTAGAGAAGAAAATTTAAGCCAAATATAGAGGCGCAGTGTTATGTTTGGGTCTCACATTCTTGCGTAGGTGTGTGGGATCGACTGGTCTTATCATTGTTGACATCACAAAGAGTATGGATGGGCATTTTATATATGATCCACACACACACACACACACACACACACACACAACCTACAAACACAGAACACACTCTTTATCAGTAGAGAAACCCTCTGTGACCTTCTCAGAGCTTCTGGTTATGATTTGATATTCTGTACGGCACCAAAAGTTTGTGGACACCAACTCATTTCCTCTAAACTGAAGGCTGTTCCCATTTTGCTGCATTCTCCCCCTCTCTCTCTCGCTCTTTCTTTTTGCCCCTCATCCTCTTTCTCTGGCTCTCACTCGATGATGTCATGAGCTTTTGAATGCTCTATATTTACTCAAATATTAATTGTTTTTTTCCTTCCTTTTTTGGTTTAATACTGAATCCAAAGCCCTCAGTCGGTTCTGTAGCTGGAACGTCTAGCAGAGTTGAACGGAATCTGCTTCTTTAACCCTCTGCGGCTCATTCTGAGAGCCAAAACCACTACTCCCCCTCAGAATCTGCTCTGACTCAGGTTCTGCTCGAGTAAATACCAGAGAAGTGTAGTGGTAATTACAGTGAGATATTCATGAGTAGGAAAAATGTCCTTCAACACCAACTGTGCGTGTGTGTGTGTGTGTGTGTGTGTGTGTGTGTGTGTGTGTGTGTGTGTGTGTGTGCTTGTAAATGACTCAGCATGGCACAAAAATGTTTTTTTAATTTTTTGCAGAATTCAAACACAGATGTTCCACTGAAAGAAACATTGAGTCTGTTCACACTTACCATTGTAACAAAGTGGCTTTAAAGTCACGTCTATAGTGCAGTCAGCTAGCTTTAGGGTACTCCAACATTACACATGTTTACTACTGCATTACATCACTTTTCCTTTTGATTACACTTTTAAAATCACTTGTATCCAGCAAAAAAAATTGGCAAAAATTTCACTCCAATGTCCAGTCACCAGACCGAGTCCTCGCTTCACGCTGCACATGCCCACGCTGAGTCCACTCAGCCACTCTGTTATGACCCGTGTAGAAAAAGGCCTGGAATTGTCTTGCTGAAAAAACCATGGGCTTCCCAAGAATTGAATCCCAATATACCCTTCCACATCAGTGTCTCCCACGCCATCACCCGTGGTGCCACTTGCAACGGTCACTGTTTACCATCTGGATTGTCCTTTTCATCTTTCGCACAGAGAACTCCACATGGGGTCTGTCCCATTTCACACCATGTGCTTATTATCACTTATCATTCATTTTTCCTAGGGGTACAGTACTTGAGATAGATGGGTGGTGCAAGGGCTCACTCCAAATGGAGTCGTATGAATACCAGGAGCCCACTTCTCCAACATGTAGGCCCCACTAAAGGAATAAAGGAATAAGACACTTCACCTATTTATATATCACTTGGTTATTGTATTATTTCATTTTTCTTCGGAGGGATTCTTCGTCTATTGTGCAACAGAGGGATAAAGTTCTACAACGCTGTTACAGACAATCACACCTTCAGCTTAATACTCAAGAACAGATCATCCGCAGACAAAAACACACCTCTGAATGCGTCATGTTCCTTGCCCAGACTGTGTAATTGGGAACGGACTGAGAGACTGTGAGTGAGGATAAGTGGCCTGGTTTCCTGACCTCTGCGTAATTCAGGTCTGTGTGTTATAGTGTGGTGGAGCTCCTCTGGGACTAAAGGCTGATATTAGGTTGTGTGTGTCAGGCAGGTGTGGTTCATCTCTGTGTAGTTGCTGTTTTATTGTCAAATTCGGCTCAGTTTTACTTGTTTCAGCTTGTTTCTGGTTTTAATTTGGATTCTTGTGGTGTTATTTTTGGTTGTTTTTTTTTGGAGCTGTTTCTCATTTAAAAGCTGAGGCACTTAAACATGCCCTTTCTCTGCATCTTAAGCCCAGGCTCTATGCAAATACACTCAGAGGATCTTTATACTGCAGCCTTCAGACTGCCGTTTATACAGAGTTTAGTATGATATCAGTTCTGTGTCTGCATGGGTTTCCTCCGGGTGACTGTCTGTGAGGAGTGTGGTGTGTTCTCCCTGTGTCTGCGTGGGTTTTCTCCGGGTGACTGTCTGTGAGGAGTGTGGTGTGTTCTCCCTGTGTCTGCGTGGGTTTCCTCCAGGTGACTGTCTGTGAGGAGTTGGTGTGTTCTCCCTGTGTCTGCGTGGGTTTTCTCCGGGTGACTGTCTGTGAGGAGTGTGGTGTGTTCTCCCTGTGTCTGTGTGGGTTTCCTCCGGGTGACTGTCTGTGAGGAGTGTGGTGTGTTCTCCCTGTGTCTGCGTGGGTTTCCTCTGGGTGACTGTCTGTGAGGAGTGTGGTGTGTTCTCCCTGTGTCTGCGTGGGTTTCCTCCGGGTGACTGTCTGTGAGGAGTGTGGTCTGTTCTCCCTGTGTCTGCGTGGGTTTCCTCCGGGTGACTGTCTGTGAGGAGTGTGTTGTGTTCTCCCTGTGTCTGCGTGGGTTTCCTTCGGATGACTGTCTGTGAGGAGTTGGTGTGTTCTCCCTGTGTCTGTGTGGGTTTCCTCCGGGTGACTGTCTGTGAGGAGTTGGTGTGTTCTCCCTGTGTCTGTGTGGGTTTCCTCCGGGTGACTGTCTGTGAGGAGTTGGTGTGTTCTCCCTGTGTCTGGTTTCCTCTGCGTGCTCCGGTTTCCTCCCACAGTCCAAAAACACACATTGGTGGATTGGTGACTCAAAAATTGATCGTACTTGTGAGTGTGTGAGTGAATGTGTGTGTGTCTGCGTTGCCCTGTGAAAGACTGGCGCCCCCTCCAGGGTGTGTTCCTGCCTTACACTCTGGACCCACCGTGACCCTGAATTGGATAAGTGGTTACAGATAATAGATGGATGGATGGATTTGATTCTCATGTGGTCTCCCCCACCTCTGAATCCTCTTTATTTTCCTCCTTATTTGGGGAAAGAACCGGAGAACTTGATCTGTGTTGAACTGGTTCCGATGGTGCAGTGAGAAGAAGAGTGTGAATGGAGGAGTGAATCATCTCATCTCATATATCTATTCACTAACACATCCCAGTGGGAGAAATGCAGAGCAGTGTGTGAGAGACTCTAGATTTCTGAGGGTTAATCGTAGCCTGGAAACTTGTCTCTTATTCATTAAAGCATCTCATTTCTTTAACCCCTCGCTGCAGACCACACACTCTGAGGACTTCCCCTCGGTCACCACCAGGTCACTCACGTCGGAGACATTACTGTACATTATACGCTGTCGGGGTGGGAGTTTGGATGAAGGGAGTTTTCTGTAATAAAGTACATGACGAGACACTTTGTAAATGTACAACCACTTGTTCCCCACAACAATTAGTCCAGGTGTGCTCCGTGGGACTCCCCGCCCATGACAAGGCACCGAGGCATCAGCTGTAATCCGACCAGAGACGACCAGCGCTCCCAGAGCAAGTCCTTTCACACACTATAACCCTGGAGCTGTATAACTGTACTGACATCTTCAGGGCTGGAGGAGTGTGGAGGAAAGTGTGTCTTCATTCTGTTCATTTATTATTTGATGGATCTCATTACGTTTTATAGAAACTACAAGGATTTATTTCCTCGCCCCAAAAAATCTGAAAATAAAAATGATTTCTTGAATTTTTAGGTAAAACATACTGCTTTTAGTGCCGTGGATGGCCTCTTAATACACTTTTGTTTGTGGTCAGTTTCCTCTGGACGCTGTGGAGGATATTGTGGTTTTAAAGGATCTGTTTGCTCTCGCTCTTTCTCTCTTTCTCTCTCTCTCTCTCTCTCTCTCTCTCTCTCTCTTTCTATCTCTCGCTCTCTTTCTCTCTCTCTCTCTTTCTCTCTCTCTCTCTCTTTCTATCTCTATTTCTCTCTCTCTCTCTCTCTTTCTATCTCTCTCTCTCTCTTTCTCTTCAGTTCCATCCATTAATATTATTTCATTCTTCACTTTTCAGGGCTCTGATACACAGTTGTTTAGAGGATGTTGTCATTGTCCCGTTATGTAATCATTCTACGCTTATTGGGTGATCAATACACACAACACACGTTTATAAACACAATACACATCTACACACACAATACACAACGCACATTTACACACATCAACATCACGCACACTATATCTACAAACAACACACACACACATTTTCTGTAATGACACTAAGGTGAAGTTTGTGGCCAGCCGTAGTTTAACTGAATTCCATTAACGCGTTTCTGTGGTAACTGCTGTTGCTTAGCAACTTGGCGTCCAATGACTTTGTGTGTTAAAGGCTCTGAGCCAGAGACTGAAGAATGCAGAGAGAAACAGTGTGAACCATAATCTCTCTCTCTCTCTCTCTCTCTCTCTCTCTCTCTCTCTCTCACTATCTCTCTCTCTGTCTTTCTTATCTCTCTCTCTCTTTCTGTCTGTCTGTTCTGATCTGTCTATCTCTCTCTCTCTCTCTCTCTATCTGTCTGTCTGATCTCTCTCTCTCTATGCCTGTCTCTCTCTCTTTCTGTCTGTCTGATGTCTGTCTCTCTCTCTCTATCTGTATCTCTCTCTCTCTCTCTCTGTGTCTGTCTGATCTCTCTCTCTTTCTGTCTTTCTGATCTCTCTCTCTATCAGTCTGTCTGATCTCTCTCTCTCTGTCTTTCTGATCTCTCTTTGTCTGTCTGTCTCTCTCCATCTCGCTGTGTGTGTGTGTATTCAGTGATCCTCTGCACTGAGAGGCACTGTGTGAGGTAATGATGTGGGATTATATATCTTATACAGGTACACTCCTTACATTCCATTACTACACACACACACACACACACACACACACACCTGTGCTTTCACCTGTGTGTAAATGTGGGCTCCTTTCACCTCTCAGCAGAAATGTAGTATAGGCTTGATTCTACTTGTGTGTTGGCTTCTACGCTTTGTCTAAATGTGCGTAGACACTCCTCACAATTCAGCTTCTTTAAGGAAGGTGCACACACTCCTTATAATATCCATAGAATGACCTTGACCAATAGAAAGGGATGCTGCACATGATCCTTAGGTCGCCGAGCACAGGTTTCAGTGGACGAAAGTGGACTTTTTTAAATTAATGAATTAATCTATGTATTGTTCTGAATGAATGAATGAATCCCAGTGTGATGTATGTGAGTAGTTTCTTTTTCTCTCCCTCCCTCCCTCTGCCCCCTCCCTCTCTGTAATATTCTTAAAGCTGTTTGTTGATGTGGTGGTGGCAGGCTGTAGATGAAGGTTATTTTGCTGTAATTTCCGCTGGTGTTTCTGAAGGTTTTGCAGGCTGTCAGTCATCAGGATGCTGTCGTTAGTTTAATGAAGGCCAGTGGTGTGTGGTCGGGGTTCTTTCTGGAGAACTTCAAATATACAGATACATCACATGAAACTGAACCTCTAGTTTTCTTCTGTAGTTTTTCACTGGAGCTACTGGGCTCGCGGTGCTCAGTAGGTGGACTGTTCAGCTCTCTGGAAACTACGATGCATGTGGGAGTGCACATGTACTAGGCTTTTGTAGATGAGTAACAGAAACATAGTCCCCATCAGGTTTAAGTTTATTACCTGCGGCCGTAAATCATCATAGTTCTGTCCGGCTACTCATAGCTCATGTGGACAAATGTGGACTCATTCAGGCTTTAAAGGGAACGCTGGTTATTTACAGTCTGATGCTAAGCGGCTTTTAAGGTGGAACGGTGTGTTTGGGGGGGGGGGGGTATGCGGCTGAAGGTTTACTTGTCTGTGAGCTTATATTCACTGTTTAAATTACCACAGAAACTCATTTGTAACTTGAGTTGTTTAGTTTTGTAGCACTTCCGGTAATGCAGTTAGCCGTCTCCTGATTTTGGACCTTACGGGGAGCTGAAACAGCGAAAATATCCCCAACATTACCCACCTATGCAGCAGGAATAGAGCAATACCCTCATTTCGATTCATGCTTGTCAACGTTTGGAGTTCTCTCTGTTGTCTAAAAATACTCCAGATATCTCTGCCATGAGCTGAGAGAGCCTAGCATACCGGATTGAACCAGTCTGGTCCTGTTCCTGATTCTTGGAACCTTGCCTCTTGCCTCTACAAGTTTAGAGAGGAACCATGCTACATCATCAGCGGGGGGTTGTTGTTTGTTGTTTACCGTGGAGTCAGATCAGAGTGAGATATAACACCTGTGTAAATGTTGCTAAGTTCCGAGCCGTTCTGCTGAGCCTGTGAACAGAGAAATGTAACGCAGAGCCATGGCTCTGACCAACGCACATGGTGTCACACCAAACACATCCCCAGAAACACACACAAACAGAGCATGTTCTTGTTTTATTTCATATTATTTATTTATATGAAACATTGAAAACGACCCAGTGATGCTGTATTTGATGCTCTTGAGTTCCTGAACCTCAACATGCCGACGGGCAACGTCACGGGTTGCACTGAAAAAACAACACTTCTTCGATTCCAGCTGGAAAAAAACGTACAGTAATGGCTTCCCTGTTGGTGGAAAAGTAGACCTGCCCTGTAGTGGTTGGATGAACTTATTTGATGTTGTAGATGTTCAGAAATAAAATAAATAAATAAATAAAATTAGTAAAAAGCAGGTAAATATGACAATGGTTAGTAGGAAAAAGGTGCAAAACTCTCTCAACACTGTCATATATAGTAAAGTAAGTAATACTTAACAGTTGTTCATAAAGGTCAGCTGTAGGTGATGTACGGTTCTCTCGTCTTGGCTGATCAGCTTCATTTAGCGTCAGGGGAAACCGTATACATTTGAGTTTCCATCAGAGTACCACAGTCCTAGGGGTTTGGCTGGGCTTGAAACAACCCTTACGTTTTATAAGCCCCCCTAAATGTGCCAAATCATGGTTTCTGACAATGCAAGGCCATATTTGGAGCTGCTGTTGTCATGGTGACCAGGCGGGCAGCGGTGTCACTGGAACAAAGACACTGAAGTGTTTCTTTTTATTTTCTTTTTCCTTTTCTTTTTCTTTTCATTTCTTTTTTTTTCTGTGTCTAATATGACAACTGTGTCTGGGTTGTTTACGTGTTAGACTGACTGCTTTTTGAAGAGCTGTAATAGAAAAGGAAGAGTGGGAGATGCTCTTTGTGTCCCAGGGCTGTTCTGAACACCCTGAAGAAAAAAAAAAACACTGTCCAGCACATATCCCTGAGCCTGTGTCCTCCTCCAAGGTACGCGTTCCATCCTGAAGCATGGCAACGTTCAGCTAAAAAAGGTACACATCGTTTCCTTCTGGTCAAGTGGGTGCTGATGTACCTGTCTGAAACATCTGTGAACAATTTCATTCATTCATTCATTCATTATCTGTAACCCTTATCCAGTTCAGAGTCGCGGTGGGTCCAGAGCCTACCTGGAATCATTGGGTGCAAGGCGGGAATACACCCTGGAGGGGGCACCAGTCCTTCACAGGGCAACACACTCACTCACACACACCTACGGACACTTTCGAGTCGCCAATCCACCTACCAACGTGTGTTTTTGGACTGTGGAAGAAAACCGGAGCACCCGGAGGAAACCCACACAGACACAGAGAGAACACACCAACTCCTCACAGACAGTCACCCGGAGGAAACCCACGCAGACACAGAGAGAACACACCAACTCCTCACAGACAGTCACCTGGAGGAAACCCACGCGGACACAAGGAGAACACACCACACACCTCACAGACAGTCACCCGGAGGAAACCCACGCGGACACAGGGAGAACACACCACACACCTCACAGACAGTCACCCGGAGCTGGAATCGAACTCACAACCTTCAGGTCCCTGGAGCTGTGTGACTACGACGCTACCTGCTGCTCCACCGTGCCGCCCTGTGAACAATTTATTTAATTAAATTTTATTTTTTATAGCTAAATAAAGGCATCACTTTAGTCTCTGACATTTAGATACAAATATATAAACAAACATTCACACTAATGTTCACACTTACACTTGTCTATGAAGAGTAGTCCAAACTGATTAAAGAAAATAAAGGAAGAGGGTGGAAGTGATACCACATAAACAAATAAACTCGGTATAGTATTCTCAGAGCATTGCTGCACTCCATCGATGAATACATTTCTGCTTCTCTACCTTCACTTTCAAAATGTATGTTATTCCTTCCAAATTATGTATTACCCATAGGCGCTGTATCCAGGATTCACATGTTGAGACAGTAATTTAAACCACTTTAGAGTTATACACTTAATTTCTGCTGCAAATAAAGCCTGAGGAACATCTGGACCCTAGTATCAAATCCATGGAGAACATCTCCTAGTAGGGCTGGGCGGTCTATATCGATTATTTTTATTCTTTTATGTCCCCACTGTGTGTTCATGTACTGTCCCTTTTAAACCACGCTACCAAGCTGTAGTCACGTGGTTCTGCCCCCTATCTGCCACTTGGAGGCGACCTAAACCCCAAGGCAGACCAAGCGACTCGAACAGATCGCACCAAAGAAAAACACAGCGTCTGTGGTTTGAACGTGCTGTGTTTTGACTATAATTAAGACAACACCGAACAAATAGAAGTCAGATGTAAACACTGAGAACAAACGAGAAGAACGAGGTCCCAGCAACATTGGAAAAAATAGTACTGGAGTATATTTACAGCACAAGCCTCGTCACTGACCGTCACTAATCGTGATATTGATTTGCGCTAATATCGCCCTGCACTAGTGCCTAGCAATGACACTAAAGGCTCTTTAGGAATAGGAACTTCAAAGAGGAAGTGTAAGCGCATTGTAAATAACCTCCCAATACTTCATTAATTTTACACATGACCAACTAGTATGAAAAAAGGTTTGAGTCAGTTTCCTCACAATTTCTTCAACTGCTAGACGACGATAAGCTAATCTTCATGGTTCTGTTTGGAGTTCTGTAATATCTTCCATTTTAATTCTCTCCAACTACTGGAACAACTAAAGTAGGGTGTGTTCAGACTTGTCATTCAAAAGAAGCCTGTAAGTAAGTGAAAACTATTTAGTTCTAAATGAAATCTGGGTTTGTTTCAAATGTGAAAGCAGTACAAATCAAACGCAACGAAGCTAATACAGGACGTGCACGAATAATCATTCCTTGAGGGAACAGAGTGCATTAAGAACAAATAATGAGCCAAGGACACACCTTCTAACATCTTCTCTCTCTGGCAGAGCTGCTCTGGTTCGTGCAGTGGAGGAATTTCTGGCACTGTTTTGACTCTTATCCATTTTATCAGCTCTCACTGTGTTTCCAGTTGGTAAAACTACCTCCAGGTAAACACACACAGTCCTGGTAAATGCATTAACGCAGCTGATGACTTCCTCGCTGAATAAAAGTCGTTTGTGTCATGTGTCACTTTTTATTTACTTACTTTGATTAAATGGTAAATGTGTCAGTGTGGAATTGACAAAACCACGGCTAAATTGCTCTTTTAGTCCAGATCAATGGAACCGAACTACAAGTCTGAACACACCCTAAATGACATTCCCAACATATCTTTCCAGTTTTCTGTCAAAATGTTCACCTGCAATTCAGTTGCCCACTTATTTTTAATATACAAGGAGTTATGAGGCTCTGTTAATTTAAAGGCTTTAAGATACAGTGGAACCTCTACCTATGAACTTGATCCGTTCCGTGACCCGGTTCGTAAGTAGAAAAGTTTGTTTCTCGAGTCAATTTTCCCCATTTAAAATAATGGAAAAGCAATTAATGCGTTCCAGCCCCCACCCCCGAAAGTCACCCTTTTTGCACTGATATATGTTTACAACACTCTCAAATTAGTAAAAAATACATGTAGCGTTACTAAAAATAAAAGAGAAATACAGTGGTAACAGTAATAAAAAAGAAATAATAAAGTTGTAAGTGGTTACACATCGCTACCTTGAAGACGTGACGACTGGCTGGAGCAGTAACAATCTTAAAAGCTACAATCTTAAAAGCTCACTCAAGTCTGGGCGTGCTGGGAGACTCGCCTATTGGGGTCAGTGGCCATTTCCAGCTGCCGGCTCGGCGGAGGCTCGGGTTCGTTTCTAGAGTCGTGGTTCGTTGATGGAGGCAAAAAATATTCAAATGTCCATCAGGTGGAGCTTCTGAACGTTAACAAACCAGAAGGAATTGTGTTTCCCCACAATTGTAGGCGTTGCCTTTTAATTGCGATTGCCTTCTCGGGAGTGTCACGTATATGTTTTTTAATGAGATATTGGTCTATAGAAGATTATAATTTTATTTTATTTAGAACTTCCCCTTTATTTAGAAAGTGCCTAATGTGTAAGTACCTGAAAAATCTTTTTCAGGGAGAACTCATTTTTTTTGCCTTAATTGGGCAAAGGACTTGAGAATTTTTGATTCATATAAATGATGTATGTAGATGAGGCCCTGTTTAGACCAATTAAGAAGTCAAGGATTCTCTGGAGCAGCTGCACATGAGCCTACCATGCTCAGGGACGGGCTCTGGGTAGAGAGGGTATAAAGATGTCCATCAGCAGTAGGCTAATAAGTAATCAGCCAACTTCAGTACCTGACCTCATTAATGCTCTCGTGTCTGTCATCAAATCCTCACAGCAGTGTTGCAGCCTAGTACAAAGCCTTCCTGAAGGAATATAGGGCCTCAATTCAGAACAGAGGGACAAACGTACCTTCGTTTGAGAAGAAATGTTGGACGAGGAGTCGCCCACAAATGTTTGGCCACTATCCAGGTGAGGTCTGAGATCTAAGGGAGTTGACCACAGACGGCTCTGGGTTTTATTTTTCCTGCTTTGTGTCCCACAGTGTTGTGTGCCGCATCTGTCCGTCATCACTCTCCAGTGGCAGAGCTGCCAGGGCGACTCATGGCCTTTTTACTAAAGCCCTTTTAACTGTTCAAACCAAAGCTTGTTTTTGGCCCTGGTGTTTTTGAAGCGAGTGAGGGATTGAAAGAAAAGAGAGACATACAGAGAGAAAGAATAAAGGAGGGTTTATAGAGGCTTATAAAAAGCCCTGTAGCAGAGGCAATTAGTAAAAACTCCAGGCTTTATGCTGTGTTTAATGCCACTACTAAGCTTTTAAACGCTCTACACAAGACCTTCAGATTCTAGACGTACAAACTCCCTGTTTGCCTTTTTTCTTTCACTCTGTTTGATGCTTCTTCCTGTCTTTCCTCTGCATGCTGTTTCTTGATGTGTCTTTTAAATTCACTGTAGTTTGAGTTGTTTTATTGGCTCGATAATGTACGTTCAGGTTGGAATATTAAGTACAGGGTGGGCCATTAATATGGATACACCTTAATAAAATGGGAATGGTTGGTGATATTAACTTCCTGTTTGTGGCACATTAGTATATGGGAGGGGGTAAACTTTTCAAGATGGGTGGTGACCATGGTGGCCATTTTGAAGTCGGCCATTTTGGATCCAACTTTTGTTTTTTCAATGGGAAGAGGGTCATGTGACACGTCAAACTTATTGGGAATTTCACAAGAAAAACAATGGTGTGCTTGGTTTTAACGTACCCTTATTCTGTCATGAGCTATTTACAAGTTTCAGACCACTTATAAAATGTGTTCATAGTGCTGCCCATTGTGTTGGATTGTCAATGCAACCCTCTTCTCTCACTCTTCACACACTGATAGCAATACCGCAGGAGAAATACTAGCACAGGCTTCCAGTATCCGTAGTGTCAGGTGCTATCAAAAATGGTCCAGACTTTTTTGGATTATAAATGGCCGAATTCAAAATGGCCGCCATGGTCACCACCCATCTTGAAAAGTCCCCCCCCTCCCATATACTAATGTGCCACAAACAGGAAGTTAATATCAGCAACCATTCCCATTTTATTAAGGTGCATCCATATAAATGCCCACCCTGTATAATCAGAAATGTAATATTTTATCTTGGGCCGTTCCTTTCTCTTTCTCTCTCTCTCTCTCTCTCTCTCTCTCTCTCTCTCTCTCTCTCTCAGAGGAGTTAAGGAGACAAGAATAGACAAAATGAGTTATGCATTTTTTGTCCCATCCTCCTTTGGTTATTGACCCAGTGCCTACAAATAGAGAAAAAATCTTCTCATGATAGAGTGAGTACAGAATGAGCAAGAGAGAGAGAGACAGAAATGGGAGGAATTTCCGGCTCAGAGTTTGGGGTTAAGTGCACAATGAGCTGTTTAACTGTTCCTCTGATGCCTATCTCTGTTCTTCTTACTCTGTATGTTTTTTTTAAATGGATGGGTCAGTAAATATTTGGCCTGACCATTTTTAATCATCAGCTCTGATGTAAACACACATTTTACGAACAGCTTCCAATCATAACTCGACATTTTACTTGGTTGACTGGAGTGGATTCTCTTTGGTCTGTGTGGCTTTAGGGATGGGTGAGAATTAGTAAATGAATGAATATATAGTACACGGATTAGCCCACTATCAAAGTGATCTCGAAGTTGTGGGTTGCAGAGAAATTCCAGGATAATTGCTCTGTAAGATGCATTCTCACAACTGGAAAAACTCCGCATGCTTTAGGCATGGGGCAGTGCTTCCAGTTAAGATACAAGTGTAATGCTCCGGTACATTTGCGGCTCTATTCACACATACGTTCACTCTGACTTTACCCTGAGTTTGTACACATTCGCTATGAGGATAAAATCCACATAAAGGGTTACTCTTCTTGTGCGAAGTTAGTTATTTAACCTATATCAGGGTTTCTAAACCTGGGGGTTGCGATTCCCCTGGGGTTCTTGTTGTGGGCTTAGTAACACAACACACATGATTAGTTTTCCTGTGCAGACCAATCAGCTTTCCTAATTAAACTCTCTATTTCTAAAGTACGTGTTTGACTTCCACTGGTGCACATGCCCTGTATTAACTCAGAAGTCATTGTGTGTGCTGTGAACCTCTCCGTATTAGCTACATTTTAGAAAGTGTTGAATTTGAAAGTGTGATGCGAGAAAGAGTTGGCGGACTTAAACTGGCCTTTAACACAAACCTTTGCCACTCCTGCACTGAATTGGATTTTGTTGCCCTGGTGTACTCTTACTCCTTTTATGGAGCTTCGGTTCTTGTTCTCATAGCTCTGCCCTCACTTCAGTCCACATGGGTCCAGTTAATCCAGAGCACGGCAGAAAAAAAAAAGAAATTACACCAAGTGGAGCTTGATATAACCGGGCACTTTACTTTTAATAGCTCTGTTCTGCTGTTACTTTTCATGTGTTTCCAACATATGTGTGTGTGTGTGTTTCTTTGTACGCAACACTGTAATGTTGGTGTATGTGGGACATGCTATAAAACACATTAAAATACATTATGTATAACTATGAGACATATACAACCGCAAACTAGAAAAAGTTGGGAAAAAAAGCAGTGATATTGAGGTTTATTTAATAGTAAACCATATGAAACAAATGATATTTAATGCTTTTTCTGCTCAACCTTATTTGTTAGTATGGGCCTACATTTGTTCCTGAACTTCAGACCTGCAACACACTCCATAAAGAAAGTGTTTCAGGTGTTATTTTGTCCCATTCTTCCTGCAAGCATGTTTTATGATGTGCAGCAGTACAGGGTTGTTGTCAAAGTATTCATTTCAAAATATGCCACACTCTATTTTGGCCTGTGCAGGGTAGTGCAGGTCGGTCCAGTACTGCACTCTCTTCTTCTAAAGCCATGCCCTTGTAATGTGTGCACTGATTCTTACATCCATAGGTGGGACATACAGGGCTTGGACAATGAAACTGAAACACCTGTCATTGTAGTGTGGGAGGTTTCATGGCTAAATTGGAGCAGCCTGGTGGCCAATCTTCATTAACTGCACACTGCACCAGTAAGACCATGTGCATCCGATGGTTCAAACATTGTATCCTGAAGGCGGTGCCGTGTATCAGGACGACAATGCACCAATACACACAGCAAGACTGGTGAAAGACTGGTTTGATGAACATGAAAGTGAAGTTGAACATCTCCCATGGCCTGCACAGTCACCAGATCTAAATATTATTGAGCCACTTTGGGGTGTTTTGGAGGAGCGAGTCAGGAAACGTTTTCCTCCACCAGCATCACGTAGAGACCTGGCCACTATCCTGCAAGAAGAATGGCTTCAAATCCCTCTGATCACTGTGCAGGGCTTGTGTATGTCATTCCCAAGATGAACTGACGCTGTATCGGCCCCAAAAGGAGGCCCTACACCACACTAATAAATTACTGTGGTCTAAAACCAGGTGTTTCACTTTCATTGCCCAACCCCTGTATCATTGCATATCGTCGCTGTCCAAAGAAAATCACGTATCTCCACAATAGTAGCTGTTAGGGCTGTGCCATATCGTATCGTTCGCTATAATATCGGACTTGTTTACGTAATGACTCAGCACACGCTATTCTGTGATTGTTTTGTTAATTACTGTGATGTTTGAAGGTTACTTTTTGTATAATTGTTTACGTTTGCTGTTTACTAAATTACGTTTTTTACATTAGTGGTAAAATAAAACTTTTTAATGTAATGCTATTGATAAATATTAACTATATTTTATTTACTATAATTAATATTAGTATAACATTGATTTAGTTGCAATAGTGTATTCTTGAAATTAATAAAAGTATTTTTTGAAGTATCGTGATATTATTTTAGGGCCATATCGCCCACCCCTAGTAGCTCTACAGGGGAAGGAAAGACCTTCATATCTTTAATTTCAAGTCATTTTAGAGCATTTCTAATGGTCCCTTCATCGTGAAACTTTCACACAGTGTGAAAGACAGCTGCTGTGTTCAGATGATGAAGTAAAATCAAAATCTACAAAAACGGAGATACGTGTTTTTCATAGGACAGTGACAATATGTAAATTAGACATATGGACAGGGGCTCATTAAGTGTGTGTGTGTGAGTGAATCCTTCTGTGTCAGTGTTACTGGTTTGTGTCTGAGGATATACACTGACACACACACACACACACAGTTCACATTACACACAGTGCGTCAGACCTGTTTCTCATGATATCACATAACCTCTCTACATCTCCATATACACACTCATGTAACCACACACACACACACTCATCTCGCAGTATGCTCATGCATATTTAACATTTTCCACTGTGACATACACTGATTTCATTCTTTCTCTTCACTCTCCCTTTAATTCTTTCCTTTTTTATCATTTCTCTCCTGTTTTCTCCCCTTTATCTCTTCCCTCCTCTTTATCCATGTTTCTACATTCTCTCTGTCCTTGTGTTCCTATGTTTCAGTTCCTCTCTAGACGTATACTGTCTTTAATTTCTCCCTCTACCTTGTCACTTTCTGTTACTAGGTTTGTCTCTTTTTCTCAATGTCTACTCTTCCTGTTTTGTCATTGTTCACTTTCACACTTGCTCTCTCTCTCTTTCTCTCTCTCTCTCTCTCTCTCTCTCTCTTTTTACGTGTTCTCTCCCTTTCTCACAATAGTCTCTTTCAGTCTCTGTTCTCAACTCCTGTTTCATGGCACCGACTGGACACAGAGGCAGAGGTGGACAGACCATATACACAAGACATTTCTCTGCGTTATTTGTCCCTCCTTTTACAATGTCTTATCTGTGTTGTGGAGTTTATCTTTGTTTAATCATGTTGTATTTCTGCTAATAATAACATAGTCTTTTGAATGAGAGAGACAGGAAACTGCAGGGTTTTTTTTTAAGAAATCACTGGCCTCCCCTGGTGGTCAGAGGGTATTTATTCTCTCTGTCTCTCTCTCTGTCTGCCTCTCTCTCTCTCTCTCTCTCTCTCTGTCTGCCTCTCTCTGTCTCTCTCTCTCTCTCTCTCTCTCTGTCTGCCTCTCTCTCTCTCTCTGTGTCTGCCCCTCTCTCTCTCTGTCTGCCTCTCTCTCTCTCTCTCTCTCTCTGTCTGCCCCTCTCTCTCTCTGTCTGCCTCTCTCTCTCTCTCTCTCTCTCTCTCTCTGTGTCTGCCCCTCTATCTCTCTGTCTGCCTCTCTCTCTCTGTGTCTGCCCCTCTCTCTCTCTGTCTGCCTCTCTCTCTCTCTCTCTGTGTCTGCCCCTCTCTCTCTCTGTCTGCCTCTCTCTCTCTCTCTCTCTCTCTCTCTCTCTGTGTCTGCCCCTCTCTCTCTGTGTCTGCCCCTCTCTCTCTCTGTCTGCCTCTCTCTCTCTCTCTCTCTCTCTCTCTCTCTCTCTGTGTCTGCCCCTCTCTCTCTCTGTCTGCCTCTCTCTCTCTCTCTCTCTGTCTGCCCCTCTCTCTCTCTGTCTGCCTCTCTCTCTCTCTCTCTCTCTCTGTGTTTGTGTTTTTAGGTGTGTAAATCTCTAATCTCGAATGATTCATTGTGATTATAATTCTTCAGGAAACCTTTCAGTGCATCGTATCAATCTCTTGTAGTTGTTTTGCTGCCCTCACTCTAACTGAAGGAACTATTTACACAGTTGTTGGATATAAACAGTAAAAAAGAAATCACTGCCATGTTTTTTATGTTTATAAAAGCTTTAAACTTTTATTTTGGTCAAATACTGAGTACAGGTTTAGAATGGCCAACAAATAACTTCTCAAATGACATGACCAGAGTATTTAGTTTTATTCATGGTTTCCATGGTTACGAATCACCTGTTTCCATGTGGCTATGCTTTGATGCAGCTACGTATGTTTCCAGAGTAACGCTGTAACCCTAACACTACATACATCCAGAGGGTTACCCTGGCAATTTTTATAGTGAAATGGTTATGCTAGACCTGTTTCCATGGTAACCGGTCACCATTTTTTCAGTTGCGCTACAATGCACCATACGTATCAGGTTAATTTACAATTATAAATAAATACAAATTACGATTGTATTCAGTATTCTGCATATGACATTTATATACATTGGATTTGTGTTCTGTTATATTCACAATATTTTCACATTAACCACAGTTTATCACAACGTAAGATGGTATAGATTCATTATAATCATAGCTGACATTCCAGAATCTCTGCAGCTGATTCAGAAGAGTGTGTTTTCACACCCAACCCACCTCACTGTCATAGCTACTCGTCTGTCAGCAACATCCGCCAGGTGCTCTACTGATAGAATGGTGTCAGAGAAAGCGAGACGGACCTTGCTCTTCTGTTTTAATGTAGATTCGGCACGTCTTAACATAGTGTTTCAGTCCCCTGCAGTGTCTCCAATGGCCGTTTATCTCAAGCTAAGCATCGAGAGCTAAATAAGTAATTTATTCAGTATTTACTGCATCCTAGTGCTGTGCAATTTCTTGTGTTTTCAAGAGAATTAAAAAATACATTTCCAAAATTCAGTCTTAAAAGCTGGTGATGTTTTGCAGTGATGTTGAGGTCTGGGTTCTGCCTCATTGTGCCTCATTTTTGAGCAACACCAGGTCTTGCTTTTTTTTTTTTTCCTGTTGTGATTTAACGTGTCTTGATAATGAAAAGTGCTACGTGCAGCCATGCATTAGAACAAACACACACACACACACACTCACACCTGTTAAGATTAGACCACACTGCGATGAAGTCAGATCTTTACCCCATCAGCTCTTTTCCCTTTCATTCGTCCAGCGCTCATCTGTCATCTCTCCCTCGTTCCCAAACTGGTCTGTCAGCTCTGGACTTTTCCACAGCAACAGCTTTAGCCCTGCCAGCTGCCCATCCTGGGCTCAGTCCCAAATCCCTCCTTACTCCTGCTATAGTGTGCACATTAGCTGTGAACCTGTGGCTTTTAGCCTCAAGGAAACACAACTGAATCCCAAAGGCTCTCCTTTATAACGAACGTCATGAGTTATTTTGTTGTGGAGGTCGTTATTGCCTTCTCAAATTTGTCAACCGAGAAGAGAGTAAAAAGTGGTCTCTTCACTCTTGATGTATTTACATTCTGGTAACTGAAGTTTATGGTGTGTTTTCAATTAACCGGTGGCAGCTGGTGAAAATATTGTAAGGGGGCGCTGTTTGTGACAGTTTCAATAACCATCTAAATACAATTTAACAAACTGTAGGAAGCCAAGCCTCTTGGAAATTCTGGCATATTTCATCATTTAAAAAAACAAATCAACAGGAAATAAACGCCGTCTGTGAGGAGTGTGGTGTGTTCTCCCTGTGTCTGCGTGGGTTTCCTCCGGGTGACTGTCTGTGATGAGTGTGGTGTGTTCTCCCTGTGTCTGCGTGGGTTTCCTCTGGGTGACTGTCTGTGAGGAGTGTGGTGTGTTCTCCCTGTGTCTGCGTGGGTTTCCTCTGGGTGACTGTCTGTGAGGAGTGTGGTGTGTTCTCCCTGTGTCTGAGTGGGTTTCCTCCGGGTGACTGTCTGTGAGGAGTGTGGTGTGTTCTCCCTGTGCCTACGTGGGTTTCCTCTGGGTGACTGTCTGAGGAGTGTGGTGTGTTCTCCCTGTGTCTGCATGGGTTTCCTCCGGGTGACTGTCTGAGGAGTGTGGTGTGTTCTCCCTGTGTCTGCATGGGTTTCCTCCGGGTGACTGTCTGTGAGGAGTGTGGTGTGTTCTCCCTGTGTCTGCGTGGGTTTCCTCCGGTTGACTGTCTGTGAGGAGTGTGGTGTGTTCTCCCTGTGTCTGCATGGGTTTCCTCCGGGTGACTGTCTGTGAGGAGTGTGGTGTGTTCTCCCTGTGTCTGCGTGGGTTTCCTCCGGGTGACTGTCTGTGAGGAGTGTGGTGTGTTCTCCCTGTGTCTGCGTGGGTTTCCTCTGGGTGACTGTCTGTGAGGAGTGTGGTGTGTTCTCCCTGTGTCTGCGTGGGTTTCCTCTGGTTGACTGTCTGTGAGGAGTGTGGTGTGTTCTCCCTGTGTCTGCGTGGGTTTCCTCCGGGTGACTGTCTGTGAGGAGTGTGGTGTGTTCTCCCTGTGTCTGAGTGGGTTTCCTCCGGGTGACTGTCTGTGAGGAGTGTGGTGTGTTCTCCCTGTGTCCGCGTGGGTTTCCTCCGGGTGACTGTCTGTGAGGAGTGTGGTGTGTTCTCCCTGTGTCTGAGTGGGTTTCCTCCGGGTGCTCCAGTTTCCTCCCACACTCGAAAAACACACGTTGGTAGGTGGATTGGCGACTGAAAAGTGTCCATAGGTGAATGTGTGAGTGAATGTGTGTGTTGCCCTGTGAAGGACTGGCGCCCCCTCCAGGGTGTATTCCCACCTTGCGCCCAATGATTCCAGGTAGGCTCTGGACCCACCGCGACCCTGAACTGGATAAGGGTTACAGATAATGAATGAATGAATGCTGTGTCTATGCACAAATTAAAATGGATTGTGTGTGTGCATCTGGACTAAATAAATAGATTTTTGACCTGTAATTTGCTCACAATAGAATCTGGAGGCAGCAAGAACCCTATGCAATGATTAATCACCTGTAACCATCAGGCCTTTACTCATTCTGTTAGTGGCGAGCGATGAAGCCCTCCAGCGGGGTCTGATTTGAGGACCCTGATTGGCTAAATTCATGTCGCTACATGCATGTTTTCTTTCGGCAGTGGTTTTTGGATGACTGTGCTTCTGCACATGCATGGTTTTAAAGGGGTAGCCAGGGTGGCCTTCCCATCCACCCCACCCCCCCGTTATATGATCAGCCATACTGGATGCCACCCCAAACACATTTCTGCCAGGCCATTCGCTGTGGGGCGAATGTTTGACGCTTTGCTTTTAAAGGAGTTTTCCGAAGTGTTTCCAAAGGTCGCTGGGGGAGTTTGAGGCTCTGCTTCTGCATGTTGCTCCTCTCATTAAAATATATATATATTTTTTTTTTCCCTGTAATCGGCGTGTTGTTCTTTTTAAGCTTTTGTCTTACGAAAAAACCTGCTATTAACACGACAAGCTGCTCAGCCACCATCTTCCTGCTCATTTGTTTGGTCTGCAACCATGACAACAGCACTCTGATTGGTCGGTCTGATTTTTATGCATCCGTAAAATGACTAGAGAAAGAATTTTGCTAAATTACAGCCACAATGTATCAAAAGCATGTTGATTAACCCTTGATGTGTCATGATTTTCACATTTCAAGAGCTGCAAGTTTCATTATAACTGTGTATAAGTTTTAAGGGTCGAGTTTTTACTCAGTAACACAGAGCTAGTAATCTTTCTGTTGATGAATTGGACCAATCGGAAGCAACCATTCCTCTGATCAGCTGGGACTCTCGGTGACTGGCCGTATTGTTGGTCTCGATAGGGGCAGAGACAAAACTGGATAGTTTTTTTTTTTACTGTTGTATTATTGATCAGAAATATTTCCATTCATTTCAAATCATTCCGCAGGAGCCTTCATTAACGTCAGCTGATATGGCGCTAATTAATTAGCAAATACTGAGCCTGGATATCGTGCAAATCTAAAGCCTTTATCAGACTCTGAAAGAGATCTGGTGGTCAGTAGATGGATGTATTTTGCCCGAGGCTGGGGCACGACCTGCTGGGAACAAGCGTCACTTTCCCAAACCCTAAACCTCCAGTGTATCTGAGCAGGGTGGAGAGGAAACTCTCAGTGGCAATGACAGGGCTTTCCTGCATCTGTTTAATTAGCCGTGTTCCCTTTTTAAAATAAACCACAGAGAAGCTCCAGCGCTGGAAAACATATGACCTCTTATTGAACTTTCTTTCATTTGAGTATTGTTAAGTGTCACAGACAAAACAAGGGTCTTACTGAGGTCATTAGTGTTGGAATGGTAGCATTTATAATGTGTGTGTGTGTGTGTGTGGATGCAGAATGCACCATTAGCTGATGTGCCATGACTTTTATGCATAAAAAAATTCATTGAAATGAATATATCTGTTAAAACATGAGAGCACTGCTGTGTCTGATCCACACACAGCCATGCAACATATCAGTGTTGTCGCTGCAGCTCTGAGAATGATTCTACCACCCAAATCTTACCTGTGCTGTGGTGGTCCAGAGCTACAAAGTGCTCCTGTGTGGTCAGTGAGGCTGAGTGGTCACTGGAGGCTTTTGCTGCGTGATTCGAAAGAGACCATCTCTGTTGTCACTAATCTACATCATCCATAAATCTGGGTCAGTTATGTGATATTTAAGGGCTTATTGCCTTCGTCTGGTCCTTTCAGATGTGCATGTACACACACACACACACACACACACATTCACTCTAAAGGCCGTCTGATAGGAGGCTGCTAGACGTGGCTGAGTCGCCGTGGAGATGACCGAGTTGTGAGAACATGGGTGAGTCAGACTCAGGAACACTGTTCCAGTGGCCATCGCTGTTACCTTGACAATGAAGGAAGTGTGTCTTTTACCGTAGGGGTAGGCAAAATAAAGATATATTCGGTTTTGCAATAAAAAATAAGACTCGTGGTAATGACGAGGGGTATAAGCTGTACTTGTAGAACACTCACCACCAGGAGATACACCAGTAAAGTTGCGAGTCACTGAGAGTCGAGTCGAGTCAAATTTGAATCAAAGGCAATGTTCACAAAGTTAATTTGCTAGCTCTCCGGTCTGTTTGCACTCTAGAAAAAAGTTCTGTTGTTTGTACAGAGCCCTGGCTTCGTAAATAGGGAAATAAACGAATTGCCTTGATCCAGAATGGCTTCCTTAGTTGTCCGGCATCTGGAGGAATTTGGACAGTGGAGAGGCCTCAGAATGTTGAAAAGCATGAAAAGAGATGAGGATGTTGCTCTGTTCCTGCTCCGTTAGTGGGTAATATTGATTTGTTTTGCTGTTATTTAAGGTGGAACTGTCTCCAAATTTGACAGATGGCTAACTGCTAACTCAAATTTCTCTGGTAATTCAAACAGTGAAAGTTTGAACAAGCTGCGTTCTGTTTCTTGCCCAGTCGTAGCCCTCCACCTTAAAGGACGCATAGCTCCGGTACCAGCAGCTGTGAGATCAGTAGTTCTCTGGAATCATCCACATTGCCCTTATGTTACAATTCTGTGGGATTTGAGACTGAGTTTAATGATGAGTCACAGGGATTCAAGTTAGTGTCGAGTCACAAGTTGCTGGGATTTGTTCAGAGCACCGAGTGACTGCTTGAGCAACTAAACAAGACAGATTTGGGAATGAAAACAAGTCCTGAGAGAGCACTGCTGAGCAGTTGCTGGGTTGTGGTGTGAGGCTGAGAGGAATAAGCAGCTAAAACGAGGGTTTTCAAAGCGTGTTCTTAAGTTATACCTTCCATCTCTCAGTCTGTTCTACAGCTCTGAGCTTCACTCCTCTGATTCTGAACTCAGAGCATGCTCTTCATTAACATCCATCTGCAACTAAATATAGACCTGCATTGTTTTCCCCTTTTTGGAAAAGTTTGATTCATGAAGCGCTCTCTCTCTCTTCTCTCTCTCTCTCTCTCTCTCTCTCTTTTCTCTTTTCTCTTTTCTCTCTCTCTCTCTTTTCTCTTTTCTCTCTCTCTCTCTTTTCTCTTTTCTCTCTCTCTCTTGTCTCTCTCTCTCTCTCTCTCTTCTCTCTCTTGTCTCTCTCTCTCTCTCTCTTCTCTCTCTCTTTTTCTCTCTCTCTTTTCTCTCACTCTCTTCTCTCTCTCCTCTCTCTCTCTCTCTCTTTCTTTTCTCTTTCTCTCTTCTTTCTCTCTCTTTTTCTCTCTCTCTCCTCTCTTTTCTCTCTCTCTTTTCTCTCTCTCTCCTCTCTTTTCTCTCTCTCTTTTCTCTCTCCTCTCTCTTTTCTCTCTCCTCTCTCTCTTTTCTCTCTCTCTCTTCTCTCTCTCTCTTCTCTCTCTCTCTCTCTCTCTCTCTGAATCAGAGGGAGTGTCAGGAAGTTAGTGATTTAAAGATATGACAGGAGAGGAAGAGAGCAGAATCCATTGCTGCAATTCTGTGTTGTATTATTAATTATTATTCTGTCGTATGGAAACAGCTCTGCTTTTTCTCCTCGAAATAATCCTAGAATCCTAGCAAAAAGAACCTGAGAGTAATGTTTTGACTCAGGTTTCCTCTGGTCTTTAGAAAACACTGTTGCGTGGAAAAAAAACAAAAAAAAACAAACCTCTGAGATATCGCTGAGAGAATTTCCATCTGTGTGTTATCTGCCTTCACATTCTCCTTTATGATATAAATACCAGTCTTTACTGCGTTAGGGGCGTTTTACCGTCCTCCCTCTCTTCTGAAGGGTCCGTGCTTAGATGTGGACGTGGGGGGGGGGGTGTTGGCATGTGTTTGTTTTCGTCCCGTGCCAAACTTTATTTGGTGCGTTTGAATAGAATCAAGAGCATTCCACAGCAAGCTCACAGCTCATGATTCGGACGAGTGGACGGCTCTGGACAGCGTTTATGGGCTGGAGAGCAAGAGGGAGTGGCGACGGAGAAGAATCCTGATGGCTTTCAGGTAGTAATCCTCCACTTGGCTTTGATCAGACACAGTCTGTGTGTGTGTTTCTTTATGGTATATGTTTCTCCAAGCAATGAAGGAGGTTCTTCTGATTAAAAACCTAAATCAGAACCTCATTACTCTCTCTCAGAAAAGTAGTGTCCTTTTCTGACCTTGATCACCTTTGAAGTCAGCACAAATCTTCAATAGTTCATAATACGTCTCTTAATGTAGTTGAATGGCTACTGTACTCTATGTATGGACAGTTTGTACTCACTGTAATTAGTGAAATCATCTACTTTAAGACAAGTACACACACACAGTTTGGCAAATTTGGCATTTCCACTGCATAGTACCTACTCGGTTCTACTTGCTTGGTACTTGGTTGGTTCCCCTCTTCGATATGTAGCCAGTGACGTCGCCAGTGAAATCACCACCTCTATTCGGAACCACTGTCCTTAGAAAGCACAACATCAGCGCCTGTAAGGTTAAATGTTGTGTACGCATCATGTATTCGTGTTCTGATTTGGTTTATCGGGACTGAACGCATCTCAGATCAGTTCGGCGAGATCAGTTTAGTGTTTTCATTTTCCTGCAGTGTTCGGCTCTCACTGGAGTCTTTCATCTTCCACCGATCCAAGTTACTTTTGAACCTCTTCAAAAGGCCACGGCATGATTTTACGAGCTGCCTTTGTTGGATAAAACAAATGTGATCTCCACTGGAGTTTGAAGACTACAAATGGTTAGTTTGTGCTGAGTGTCTGCGTTTCGTCATGACTGACAAGTCTCTCAAGGACAATCTGCGCTCTGAAAGGTTTGCAAATTTAGCTAATGGAAAAGCACAAAAGCCGAGTGGCGGAGAGTAGGTACCATGTGGAAAAAGCGCTATAAATCAGGTGTTTACAAGCAGCTGCAAATGAGCTTAGGGTCGGGTCACCGTGCACAATGTCAAGTTTTGGTGAGTGTTGCTTAAAGCTCCCCCCCCCCCCCTTGTATCGAGCCATGGAGCTGTGTTCCCTGTGGAGTGATGGAGCTCCATTCAAAATCTTTTTTGAGATGAGTGGGAGTGGTGATGGTGATCCCTGACTAATCATCCAAAGCCAGTTATTGATCTCATTAATGTTTATGTGGTAAAATGCCATCAAAATCATCATACCAGTGTACCAGCTTCTAGAGGCTTCTGACACTGTATAACCTACTGTTGTGTGTCAAAATAGACAGAGGTATGGTTAGAGTTCAGGACTTTCGTTCATTTATTCATTCATTATCTGTAACCCTTATCCAGTTCAGGGTCGCGGTGGGTCCAGAGCCTACCTGGAATCATTGGGTGCAAGGCGGTAATACACCCTGGAGGGGGCGCCAGTCCTTCACAGGGCAACACAGATACACGTTCACTCACACACTCACACCTATGGACACTTTTCAGTCGCCAATCCACCTACCAAAGTGTTTTTGGACTGTGGGAGGAAACCAGAGCACCCGGAGGAAACCCACGCAGACCCAGGGAGAACACACCACAATCCTCACAGAGAGTCACTCGGAGGAAACCCACACAGACACAGGGAGAACACACCACAATCCTCACAGACAGTCACCCAGAGGAAACCCACACAGACACAGAGAGAACAAACCACACTTCTCACAGACAGTCACCCGGAGCGGGAATCGAACCCACAACCTCCAGGCCCCTGGAGCTGTGTGACTGCGACACCTACCTGCTGCGCCACCGTGCCGCCTAGTTCAGGACTTGTTATTTTTTATAAGATTTAATGGTAAGGCTTGTGTTAATTGACAACTGTAGCCTTTCATGTCTTGTAGCTCCAAATAAGCTCCTTCAGACGCCAAACATGGGAGAAAACTGTACATTTGGTGTTTCACCTAACCATTGTTTAAGTTCAGAAGCTGGAACCTCTCTGAAATTGACAGAAAGATCCGGAGCGATCGCTGTGATGTCGTTCAAGTCAGACACTTCAGTTCATAATAACAGTGTAGCCATGTTTACACTTGTTACACTTACCATTAACTTCACATTATTATTATTATTATTATTATGGTAATGGAATCATTATCTAATTGATACAAAGCATGTCTACACTTGACTTTTTCTGCATCCAGATACTGAACTGGATTATCATTATGTTACAGATTTAATGGTTAGGTTAGAGTTGATGTAGAGTTAAGAGACTGTGACTTTAGTTCCTGCCCGAGTGGGGCTTGTGTAGACGCTCTTATGAACCATGACATTCGAACAAGTCACAGTCTCAGCTCTGTTTCTTTCATGTCAGTGTATCTGTGTTATTCTCAGCTCTGGGGGTTTAGAGGAGAGCAGCGGTAATGTCCAGTTTGTCTCCACTGACCCACACAAGGCTTCGTCGCTGAACCTGCTGTTGCTATGGCAACCAGGATGAAAGGTGTGTGTCTTATACCTACCGACCTTTCAGAAGAGGCTTTCTGATGTCACATACACACACACACACACAATGTAGACCTCTGAGATTCTCATACCATTTGTTTCCAACAGTGTAAACAAAATAAATTATTTACCGTCTCTTTATGCCTGGCAAGTAACTTCTTAGGAAAGAATAAAAGTCCTTTATTGGCCTTGTATGAGGGGGGTTGTGGACTCAGACTCAGACCCATGGGATGCCATAGACATCTGTAAGCTGAAGGATTAGAACAGTAACGGTAATCAAATTTTAAAATCATTTTTATCACAAAAATAACACACGTATAACACGTATACGTGCAAAATATTAAAACAACACTGAAAGGAATGCCTGGTGCGTGGCAAGGTTTTTCAGAAGACCACCTTGTGTGCTTTGGAGTGCGGGATGAAAGCTGCTCACCTTTTTTTTGAGTGAATAATGCATGAGTGCCCTGGCTGTAACATGCACCATCCTCCTGCTGAAATGTGCCCAAAAAGACAAAATAAAAGCTCCAGGGCTAAAAATAGAGGAAAAATATGTATTCACTTTTGTGTGGTGCAGAGTGGATGGAGCAAAGAGCGAGAGGCTGATGAAAGAAGGAATGGGGAGCAGATTTCTATGCATCTCATGTAATGTCGTATTGGACTGCTGTTCTGGTTCACAAAGCTGTGTGCGAATAATTCCCTTATTGTTCACATAATAGCACATGTTTATTCCATTCATTACACACTCAGTTCTGCTGATTCATTGCTGTTTGCGTCCTCCTCCTGAGCTGGTAATTGCGCGTGGGAAGAGTGAGTGAATCACAGCTGCACAGTACCTGCAGTGATAACAATAATAATAATAATAATCCTGTTTTATTTATAGTTATATAGATAGAGTACATTTCTGTGAATCTATCTTCCTAATGTGATTCATAATAATGACCAATAGCCGTGAACAAATCAGAAATGAAGCACACACACACACAAATAACAGAAACACAGTGCCAATGTTGAAAGCATCAGTGATTTGGGAGCAAACAGTGCCCCTTGTGGACATTTTTTCAACCTTCTAAACAGGAGTGAGTGAGGTAACTTTCTGAAAGATATTAACTCCATTCATTTAGAATTAACTAATATTTCAAACGGTTCCTTTTATGGAGTGTTTATTACAATCTGTAATAGCCCCTGCTATATGCCCGATGGGCATTGCACCACCCCCTACTCTGGCTGAGCCCGGCCGGGTTACGTAGCCTGCCCAGCCACCAGGCACTCACTGTCTGACAATACCCTCCCAGGCAGGGTACACTTTGTTCCTTTTCTGCTGGTCATAGGACTGCTTCTTGGATCATTTTTTTGTTTGTCTGGATATTTACTCCAGACCTGTTCGCCATGGGAGACCCTACTGGGAGTTAATAGCTCAGACAACATAGCCCTGGAGGTCATTAGACTACACAAGCCCTTCCGTCACGACAAGTCCCAGATGCAGGCATCTGATAAGGATGCCTCCTGGACGCCTCCCACTGGAGGTAGACCAGGCACGTCCAACTGGAAGGGTGCCCTGGGGTAGACTCAGGACACGCTGGGATGATTGTATCTCCCAGCTGGCCTGGGAACGCTTGGGGATCCCACAGGAGGAGATGGTGGTTGTGGGAAGTTGCCACCGCAACCCTGACATGGATTAAACGGAAAATCTGATGAATTGAGGTGATACAACCCCCGCATTTTAATTTTACGCATTTGTAA
This sequence comes from Hoplias malabaricus, assembly GCF_029633855.1. Classification (NCBI taxonomy): domain Eukaryota; kingdom Metazoa; phylum Chordata; class Actinopteri; order Characiformes; family Erythrinidae; genus Hoplias; species Hoplias malabaricus. The sequence goes on from NC_089810.1 coordinate 37,311,876, forward strand.
TCATTAAAAAAAGTTACAATTCCACTTAAAAGTGATATAGGGTAGATGTAGCCCCATTGCCTACCTTTATATATGTTTACAAACTGGCATCCCCAAATATGTACTGGATGCTGATATTTAGCACGAAATAAACTTTGATTACACTCTGCAACTGTAGGGGGAGCCCATGAGCAAAAATACCAAGTGTTTATTTCACTGTTCATTGCAGTTATCGGTCTGGCTGCTAAACGCATTGATCATGACAGGCCAGTCATTTTTGATTTGATGTCATTACAAATTGATACGTATTATGTTTTTGTTTGTTTGTTTGTTTAACGTGGCGTTGTTCTGTTGGCCCTCCCCCTTACTCTCAGTGTGCTGTTGTGTTGATATCCTGAGGCTCAACCAATACACTCTGCTGGAAAACACATTGAGGTGGGGGCTGAGTGTGTGAACTGGATCTGCCATCGATTGGTTGAGTCTGCGGCGGGAGCTGAGCTGCTCTCAGTCTGCTGCCTCTCATTAAAGGCAGAGGAGAGGAGAGAAGGGCTGCGTCTCTCTCTCTCTCTACCTCTCTCTCTTTCTCTCTCTTTCTACCTCTCTCTCTCTCTCTCTCTCTCTCTCTCTCTCTCTCTACCTGCATGAAGAAGAGCAGAGAGGGATCGTGATCAAGATTTCTCGATCCGATTCAGCCTCTAGGTCACCTGTAGTGGCCTGGTGTTCTTCATCTTCCTGCCATCTTCTCTTCATTTAATTACTGTATTCTTCTTTCATTCGTTCTGCAGAGAAGAGGCTTGAGAACAACTAAAACACACACACACACACACACACACACACCTCTTGTGGATTTAACAGCCTGGGATTTAAACTTGGAGAGAGGGAGGATCCAGGAGGCTAAGACCCATCTGCCAGACCTTCAGAGAGCCTGGAGTTTGGGTCTTGTTCCTAAGCACCAAGTTGTTGTTGAGCCTGCTGTTGGACCTAGTTGGTTCTTCTTTTTCCATGCCAGGCATCATCTGGGCCTGGTTCTAGAACCTATAAGTACTTGGACCTATTTTTTTTGAGCATCCTGTGGTGTATCTCGTTTTTTGGACCTGATCCATGGACCTTATTTTTGAGAAGACTGCTTTAAGAACTTGTGTTAATCCTAATTAGGCCCCTATATTTTCACCTGTCTTTTGGACTTTAGCTTGGGTACGTACTG